>NC_080689.1:87269541-87345617 GCF_030445035.2 Dasypus novemcinctus | reverse complement strand
ACAAGACAGTTCAATAAGGGTGACCTGGGCTAACAACCAAGGGAAATTTTGAGTTCTTACCTTCTGCTGTACACACAACTCATGGCTTGCAAGACTGGCACATTTCTTGGGCTACTGGCATTAATGTTAGCAAATACACTAGAAGAATCTCCCGATTTTAATCAGATACTGGCCAGGTAATGATGAGTGACCCAAATCTAAGAGATATTGACTTTCTTTCCCTACATAGTGACTTTGAACTCTCAGATATGTGACTGGACAAATGCATGTGAAATTAGCAGTACGGTAATTTGAGAGGTAATCTGGGTTATGTGACACTGGCAAAATCTTATAATGATGAGCAGTGGTTGAAAACTCGGTAGGCTTGAAAACTTTCAAGTACATGCATGGATGCCAATGTTGTCCAAATTTCCCATGTACAGTGTTTGATATCTCCATGTCTGAGCTTTAGATGCAGGTTCAGTTTCAAAATTGGAGCCTCATGCCTGGGTACAGAACTTGGCTCTAAATCTTAGGCTCTAGTGAGACTGTTGACATAGGTCTCTGTGCCTCTGCATTCCAGCTGAGGTGTCAGTATTTTAAACACATGCGTGACATATGGCTGTGATGAGGATTTAATAAGTTACTGTATGTAAACTGTGCACTGGCCAGAAGGAATCATTTTCTTGGTAGAGTTGACAATGTTGATTTACCCGTGTAAACAGGAACACTGCCTAGTATGAATAAATACAAGCACACAGACATACACACATTCAGATTCACAGTTACACAACACAGACTTACTCATTGACAGGCCTCAACTACAATCAATACTAATCCACACTACCCAAGGGCAACCCAGCTGCTTCCAGAAACATGATCAAAGTTGAAGAAACATGATCAAGGTTCTTTCCCTTGAGATCAGTTTTTCTCACACCATCCCCAATTCTCACTCCCACAAGGAACTGGGAATTATCCCAATTATCCCCACCTAAGCCATCATGGAAAGCCCACCTATTCATCTAGATTTCTATTATTTTCTATCCCCAGCCATTCAGTGATTCCAGAATACACACCTTGTTCTCTTGTTCTTGAGGCTACCTGTAATGGAGGAAAAGAAAGCATGTGAGAGTCAGATTAGGCTGGGTATCGTTTACACAGGTCTTTTGCTCTCTTAGTTGCTATAGAAAACCAGGTGGGGATCCACTCTTAAGTCAAAGAACAAAAAAGCAAAGTAGAGGACACCTTTAGAAAAGGTGCAGACCCTCCCAGAATGTATTTCCTTCTATTCCTTTTTGGCAGACAATTACAAAATTATTAATCTAAGGAGAAAAAAATGCCACTAAGGCAGGGGGTCTTCTACATAGTGTCTCCCAACTGACACCACCGATGTTGAAGGCCCTCTGGCACCAGCTGTCCGTTGGTAAGAGAGTCTACCCATTCCTGCTTACCCCCAAGTAGACAGTACCTAAATTCTATACTCTACATGATGAATTTTTCAAATCTGAATTTGATTGCAAAAGAAAGAAACCAAGAAACCAACACATTTATTTTAAATAAAGAACGTCAACCCTACCTTTGTGTTAGATGGGTTCTCCTCATCTGCCCTGGCATTAGGGAGTTCCTCAGATGGGTCACCTGTGGGAGGTGGGAAGACACAGAGTAACTCTCAGTATATCAGGAATACTTCTCATGAATTATTCTGGGAACATTGCTTGACTCGTGATGCTTCTCTTTATGGATGTTGGTTATACCAAACCTGAACTGGGCTGCTACTGGGCCACCGACTGCATAAATGTTATTTCTCTTCTCATCTATATACATTATCTTTTTTCTCTGTGTGGGAAAGTGTCAAAGCACTTGCTTATCTATCAATGTCTATGAGTTCATTTTCCTATTTTTCTATCTATTGCTGTGTGTTGAAAGATATGCTGCTCATTAGGTGGTGGAGAAAAAAATTACAGTATTTCCCCCATACTTACCATTAGGGAGGGCAGTGGGTAAGTGAAAGCATCAATAAGTAAGTTTGTCAAATGAAAATTTTGGATAAACCCCAAGGATAAAAGGAAAGGTGCATATTGGTTCATTTACTGACATTTAGAAACTCAGGTTCTTAAAACTAGCTTTGGAAAACTAGTTATATGAATGGAAGCAATAGATTCCCTAAACATACTGAGTTATGTATGCATTTCAGGATGCTTAGAAATGGTAAAGCATGTTAAAAACCAACTTTAGTACACTTCGTCTTATGAAATGCCTCACTTCTGATGTCTAGCCATCCATTTTAACTCCAAATTCTGAAATAAATAATTTACTTGGCCCTTGCTGAGTTAAAAAACAGCGGCAAAACAGACATGGAGCTGAGGAGAAGATGGAAGGGTACAGAACATTAAAAGAAATACTAAATTTTTCTAATGGGAGATTCATTTTAAGGCAACCAGCTTGATAGAAGGATCTAAAATATGAACGAAGTAGTAAGAGACAAGTATAAAGCTCATCCGAAATGTTGTAGGATGAGTTAGAGAGGAGAAACTAGAAACGAATGAGGAGAATATTCTGTTGAAAAATCACTAGCCAAATTGAGGGGTAGTAGCTAGATTAAGTAAGTCAGTATGTTCACACCTCTTGAGCAGCAATTGAGATTTCCCATCTCTATGAGCCGTACGAACGAAGCTGGGAGCTTTTCCACCTGCCACCAACTTCAAATCTCTCTGGGCACAGAGTGACAGTTAGAACCGTGAGGCAGATGTGCATCATGAAGTAACCATGGCGACCAGTCATCACAGAATTTTCAGAGGGAATGCCTTCTCCATATTGCAAGGTCCAACTGCTGCTGTGCGGCCATTTTCCTTTGCCACCAGCAATGACTGGGTGTTCTTATTTCTCCACATCCTCTCCAGTACTTGTTATTTTCCATGTCTTAATAAGAGCCATTCTAGTGGGTATGTTATGATATCTCATTTTGGTTTTGAATTACATATCCATCATAGCAATGACAGTGAGCATCTTTTTATGTGCTTTCTTGCCATTTTTTACCCTTTGGAGCCATATCCAAGACTTTTGCCCATGTTTCAAAATGTATTTTTAGTTTCATTTTTTCACTGTTAGAAACATTTATTTTGATTCAGTCTACCATAAATAACTCAGGAGAGATTCCACTCAGCCTCAGATGCAATATTTTGTTTATTTTTCAGAGATATATACATCACACAAAATGTTCCATTAAAAAATGAAGGAGATTCCCATATGCCCCATTCCCCACAACCCCCATTTTCTCACATCAACAACTTCTTTCATTAGTGGTGTACATTCATTGCATTTGATGAATACAAATTTTGGAACATTGCTACACACATGGATTGTAGTTTACTTTGTAGTTTTCACTCTCTCCCAGTCCATTCAGTGGGTTATGGCAGGATATATAATGCCCTGCATCTGTGCCTGCAATATCATTCAGGCCAACTCCAAGTCCCCAAAACGCCCCCATAATATGCCTCCTTTTCCCTGTCACTGCCTTGAGCAACTCCAGTGGCCACTGTCTCCACATCAGTGATATAATTTCTTCCATTGCTAGAGCCACAATAATTCCGTAGTCGAATACCGGTAAGTCCACTCTAGGTCATATTTCATTTCCCAATCCTGAGGACTCTGGCATGGCGATGCCCACTTCACTGCAATTGACAGCAGCTTTGTCCGTTTTTTAATTGGGTTGTCTTTCATTCTATATATGTCGACCTTCATGATACTTTATATTTTCTAGATAGAAAACCCTCATTGGATATATGGTTTCCCCATATATCCTTCCATAGAATTAGATTGCTTTTGCTTTCATTATAAAGGCATTTTAGGCACAAAGGTTTATAATCTTGATTAGGTCTCACTTATCTATTTTTCTTTTGTTGCTTTTGCTTTGGGTGTAAAATCTAAGAAGACATTGCCCTGGAGAACTCCCTCCCACCCATGCATTCCCAATCAATGATACCTCACTCCAGAGTTTCCAACAACTGAGGGAGGGCTGAGTTCCCATTCCGGGAAACTCTGCCCCACTCCCCACTGGAGCAGCAACAATACCCAAGTACAAGGGCAAAGACCAGTGAAGAAGGATGGTCCAGTGATGGGCCCTTGATACTGATGACTATGTTTATGGGCCTAAGTGCTTTAAATTACAAGTAGGCCTAAACTGTAGGGTGCCTAAGAGTTACATCCCAAGAGCCTCCACATTGCTCAAATGTGGCCACTCTCTAAGCCAAACTCCGCATGTAAGTGCATTACCTTCCCCCCAGTGTGGGATATGACTCTGGGCATGAGGCTCCCTGGTACTGAGGTATTACTACCAACACCTGCTGGTGATGTACCTAGAAAAAGACCTTGAATAAAACGGGTAAGTGGTAAAGACAGATGAGTTTATATGGCTAAGAGACTTCAAAATGAGTTGGGAGGTCTTCAGAGGGGTTGCACTTATGCTCATCTCAGCAGGATCTCAGAGACAGCCAAAGTAGGTACAACCCCAGGGAAGGGTCCTTCTGAGGGGTACAGACACACCCAGGTTCTCTGATCATGACAGATGGCTCTGGAGTTCACTGCCTCATCAGTGGAATTTGTGCTCCTGAGTGTGCAGTTGGATTCAGATGTGACTTCTCTATGCATGCTTCTTCTGTCACTTTTCCCTTACCTGTGATAGGTGCTGGGTTTGGCATATGCTCAGGAGACTTGAATCTCTGGACTGCCTATATGCCAGCTGGGTCCTGGGCCTCAGCAGAGTTGTAACACCTACTCTCCTTTTCTTTGGACTTGCCCATGTCAACTAACAGGGAGGTGAGGATAGTCAACCACTGCACCAGGGAACCAAGAGAGTGTACAAATGCAAGCGGGAGAATTCCACCCATCAGCCATGTGGGATCTAAGCCCCCTTTTGATTTTAAAGTTGGAGTGGACATGGCCATCCCAGGGTCCTCAGGATGCAGGAATAAAATAGAATGGATTTACTGGTATTCTCCTATAGAATTGTCATGACTCTAGCATTGGAAGAATTAAATTATTTCATTGATGTGAAGACAGTGGCCATGGGAGTTGCCAAAGGCAGGGACGGGGGAAAAAGAGGTGTGATATTGGGGCATTTTCAGGACTTGGGAGTTCTCCTCAATGATATTGCAGGGACAGATGCGGGCATAATATAACCTGCCATAACCCACTGAAAGGACTGGGAGTGAATGCAAACTACAAAATAAACTATAATCCATGCAGTGTAGCAATGCTCCAGAATGTGCTCTTCAAATGCAATGAAATCTACCGCCCTAATGAAAGAAGTTGTCGATTGGAAGGAGTGTGTGTGTGTGTGTGTGTGTGTGTGTGTGTGTGTGTGTGTGTAATGCAGTATATGGGAACCTTTATATTTTTTAATGCAATAATTTCTGTGATCTATGTATCCTTAAAGTAAGAATGATAATAATAAAAAATATTTTTAAAAAACAAAACTAAATATTGCCCAACTCATGGTTCTGAAGAACTTCTTAAGTTTTCTTCTACAAGTTTTATGTTCCTAGTTCTTTTAAGTCTTTATACGTTTCAGTTAATTTTTGTATATGATATGAGATAGTTGTCCTCCATCATACTTTTACATATGGATGCCCAGTTCTGCCAGCATCAGTTATTGAAGAGACCATTATTTCCCCATTGAGGGTACCTGGCATCCTTGGGAAAAATCAATTGGCCATGAAAGTGAAGGTCAATTTCTGAACTCTCACTTTGATTCCATTGATCTATATATTTATTCTTAGGCCAGGACCATGTTTTTATGACCACTGCTGCTTTGTAATAAGTTTCAAGTCAAGAAAGGTGTGTCCTCCAACTCTGTCTTTCATGATGGTTGTGACTTTTCAGGATAGCATATCCTTCCAAATAAATTTGATGATTGTCTTCCATTTCTGCAAAGCTGTTTATTGCAATTTTCATTGGGATTGCATTGAATCTATCATTCGTTTTTGGTAGAGTTGATATCTTGGCAATATTTAGCCTTCCAATCCGTGAGCATGCAATGTCTTTCCCTTTATTAGGTCTTTGATTTCTGTTTGCACGGTTTTGTAGTTCCCATACATAAGTTCTTTACAACCTCGGCTATATTTATTCTGAGATAGTTGATTTAATTGTAATTGGAAATGGATATTTTTCTTCATTTCCTCCTTGAAACGCTCATTACAATCATTCACAAATATTACAAATTTGTGGGTGTTTATCTCATAGGACATCACTTTGCTCAATTTCTTTCTTGCTCTAGTTAGTATATTTGTTGTAGATTTATGAGGCTTTCTATACATGGATCTTGTGGTTTGCAAATAGTGAAAATGTTACTTCTTCCTTTCCAATATGGATGACTTTTATTTATTTTTCTTCTCTGCTTGCTCTAGCTAGAATGTCCAGTACAATGCTGAAGAGCAGTGGTGACAGCGGGCATCCTTGTTTTGCTCCAGATCTTAGAAGGAAAGCTTTCGATCTTTCATCATTCAGTATGGTATTTGCAGTGGTTTGTTCCCTATATGCCTGTATTAGTCAGCCAAAGGGGTGCTGATGCAAAGTACCAAAAATCTTTTGGCTTTTATAAAGAGTAATTATTTGTGGTAAAAACTTACACTTATAAGGCCATACAGATTCCAACGCATGGCTGCTTCCCAACCAAAGTCAATTGCCATGTGTTGAGACAAGATGGTGGGTGTTCTCTGCCTCCTTGTTTCTTCCTCTTAAGGCTGCCCGCCCAGTTTCTTCCAATCTCAGCTTTATGCTGGCATAGGGCTTGTCTCTCTGGGCAAGCAATCAGGCAAATGACTCATCTCTCCTCAGGGCTCCAGAACTGACAAAAGTTCTCTGTTCCTTGTCTTCTTCTCTCTTCCTGTGTGTTGTCTTGAGTAAGAGTCCTTGATAAGGGGGTGGGTACTCAAACATGAGTCACACCCTCCTGACTTGGTTGAATCAAAGCCCACATTTCACAGGTCAATTTTAAAAATATATTTTTATTTATTTTTAAAAGATACTTAAGATTACATAAAATGTTTCATAAAAACAATATAAGGGATTCCCATATGCCCAACTCCCCACCCCTCCCACTTTTCCTCTCATGAACAACTTCTTTCATTAGTGTGGTACATTCTTTGCAATTGATGAACACACTTTGGAGCATTGCCACCAAGCATGGATTATAGTTTACATTGTAGTTTACATTCTCTCCCACATAATTCTGTAGGTTTTGGCAGGATATATAATGGTCTGTTTCTGTCATTGCAGTGTCATTCAGGACAATTCCAAATCTTAACTAGTAATTTAGTTAAAGACCTCTGTGGTGAATCTAAGGCAATCAAAGTGGGTTACACTCAGAGGAACAGGCCCATTTACAAAATAATGTCTTTCGGGGGTTTACAAACATAATGACGCTTGGGAGGTCCATTGGTTATTTCAAACTGCCACAGTGTTCATTCTTGTGTACAGGGCATTTCCTTTTATTCTTACTTTTCTAAGTGATTTTATGAGGAAAAAAACCAGGATTTTGTCACATGCCTTTTCCACGTAAATTGAGATGATCATTTTTGTTCCCTTTTTGTCAATATGGTGTATTATATTAACAGATTTTCTTTTTTTGGAACCACGCTTGCATAATGGGGATAATTCCACTCCTTTTTATGACTAAATAATATTGCAATCTGTGCCTGTATGTGTGCGTGTGTGTGTGTGTGTGTGTATACCATGTTTTGCTTATCTATTCATTAGTTGATTGATAATTTGAGGTCCTTCCATCTTTTCACAATTCTGGATAATGGCCTTATGAACACTGGTGTACAAACATCTTTTCATGACCCTGCTTTCATTTCTTTAGGGTATATATCTAGTGGTGGATTGCCAGGTCATATGGTAGTTCTATACTTAGATCTCTCAGGAATCCCCAGTCTCTCTTCCATAGCCACTGGCCTTGAAAGAGTGTTCCTTTTTGTCCTCATCCTCTCTACATGTTATTTTCTGTTTTTAATAGCAACCATTTTAGTGAAAAGATATCTCACTGTGGTTTCAATTTGCATTTTCCTAAAGGCAAATGGTGTTGAGCATCTTTTCAAGGTCCTTCTGGCCCTATGCTTATCTTCTGTGGAGAGCTGTCTTTTCAAATCATTGATTGGAGGTTTTTGATGTGGATTTCATCTCTTTACTTGTAACTGCTCTGTTGAGACTTTCTTTTCTAGAGTCACTGTAGGTTGCTCATGTGTTTCTAGGAATGTATCTATTCCGTCTAGGTTTCTAAATTGTTGGCATACAATTGTGTGCTCTTAAGATCTGTTACAGCTTGATGTTCTTTTGTGACTCTCAGAAGATCAAGTAATTAAACTATACATGCCTGTGAGCGTGTGGTTCTTTGATTGGACTGCATGATTTCAGAAATAGAACCTCACGTGTATGTCGTATTGAGTTTTGACAAGTCTTCCAAATCCACTCAATGGTGGAAAGAATAGCCTCAATAATGATGCTGGAGAACTGGATATCCATATGCGAAAGAGAGATGGAAGACCCCTATCTCATATCATGTACATAAATTACCTGAAAATCTATAAAGTCTTAGAAGAGGTAATGTTGGGAGCAGTCAATATGAGTATACACTGAGTTCAGCAATGCCAGCAACATGGCCGCCAGAGCAGAGCCCACTTCCTTGTTCTTCTTCGTCCCTGCTCCTTTGTTCTCCGTTTCCCGCCACTGCCCAGACTGATAATGCAGTGTGCAGGCTCAAGGCGTGAGACTAAAGTCTGCCTTCCACCCCAGCAACAGCAGCTACCAATCCCTAAACCCTGCCACTTACCGCAGCAACAGCGACAGCCAATCCCTAACCTCCACCTCTCCCTATTCACTGCCCCTTCCCAAGAGTATATATGCTTTGTTCCCTCAATAAAATTTTTGCAGCTTGATCAGAACACTGTCTTGCTGTCATTCTTCGTGTCTCTTGTCCCACTGTTCTTTCTTGGCAGGTTTCGAGCCCTCGTTACCGTCCCCTGGGCCGGGACAAGGTAGAAACATTAAACTTGTACAAGAAAACATAAATACGGCCTTCAGCATCTTGTGTTAGGAAATGTTTTCTTAGAATTTATACCAAAAGCACAGATAGGAAAAGAAAATAGATGAATGAGACCTCACCAAATTTAAAAACTTTTGTGCCTAAAATGACTTTACCACAAAGACAAAAAGTCAGTTAATTCCAGGGTAGAAAATATTTGTAAACCATATATCCAATAAGGGTTTTATTTCTAGAATATATAAAGAACCCTAAAGTTCAACAAACAGTGAAAAACAACCCAATTAAAAAATTGGAAAAAGACTTATGTCCTTCAAAGATGATGTATAAATTTCTAGAAAGCAGGTGAAAAGAGGTTCACCATCATTAACTATTAAGATATGTTACTCAAAACCAAAATAAGATACCATTTCATACCTACTAGAATGACTGTTAAAAAACACAAAACTGAAAATAAGTATTGGAGAGGATGTGGAAAAACAGTAGTACCCATTCATTGCTGGTGGCAAAGGAAAATGGTCACAGGGCAGCAGTTGGACCTCGCAATATGGAGAATACATTCACTCTGAAAATTCTGCGATGACTGGTTGGTATGGTTATCTTATGATACATATATGGCTCATGGTTCTAACAGTCACTCTGTGCCCAGTGAGATTTGAAATTGGTAGCAGATGGAAAAGCTCCCACATTCATTCCTATGGTTCATAGAGATGGGAAATCTCAATTGCTGCTTGAGAGATATGATCACTGACCTACTTAATTAATCCAACCCCCCCAAATATGGTTATTTTTTTCAGAAAATATTCTTTTCTTTCTTTAGTTTATCGTCTCCAATTGGTCCTACAGACTTTTATATGTGTTTTATGCTTCTCTTAGTGTTGAATATATATATTAGGTCCTTCTGTCAAACTCATTGCCTTAAAATGAATCTCCCTTTAGAGAAATTTAGTATTTCTTATGATTTTCTGTATCTTTCACTCTCTTCCTCATGGCCATGTCCATTGTGATTTTTTTTTTTACCAAGGAAGGATGTAGTCAATTATTTATTTCAGATTATATAGTAAATCTGGAATTACTGTGATCGAAAGTGAGACATTTCACATGATGATAAGTCTGAAAGTTTGTTTTTAACATACTTTTCAACTTCTATTCATCTTGAAATGAGTATATAACTAAGTATATGTGGGGTCTGTTCCTTCCATTCACATAATTAGTTTTCCAAAACTAAAAACTTGAATTTCTAAATATCAATTTCTGAACCAACATGCACATTTGCTTTTATCCTTGTGGGCTAATCTAAAATTTTCATTTTTACATAGTTATATATCAATGCTTTCACCTATCCATTTTCCTCCATAATGGTAAGTGTTGGGAAAAGAGAGGACATTTTCTCCACTGTGCAGTGAATAGTCTTTCAATACACAGTGATATTCAGAAAATTAGTTCAATTAACTCATAGCAATTGATAGATAACCAAGTACTTAGGCAGTTTCCACACTGAGAAAACATAATATATATAGATAAAAGAGAAATAGAATTTGCGCAGTGGATAGCCTAGTAGGTCAATTTTTGTTTGTTAACAAACATTCATAAACAGAAGCACATTGTAAGAGTCAAGCATTGTTACATGAGTAATTCACGAGGTGCATTTCTAATATACTGATAGTTACTCTCTATCTTCCCATCTTCCACAGGTGATCCGTTGGAGGAACTTCCTAATTCCAGGGCAGATGTGTAGAATCCATATAAGACCAAGGTAAGACTTCCTTTCTTTGTTTGAAATTGATGTGTTACTTTCTAGGTTTCTTTTTCAATCAAGTTCAGATTTGAAAACCTGATTATGTAGATAATAGAATTCAGTACTGTCTGATTGTGGGTAGTGGGCATAGATAGACTCTCTAACTAACAGATACCTGGTGACAGAGAGGCTTCAGTTTTTGTGGCCTCGGGTGGGAGACTCAAAGATAGAAGACCTTTTCCTCAGCGACAAAGTTTCCTCTTTGGATTAATAATTTTTGAATTGCCTACCAAAAAGGAAGAGAAAGAAATAACTTTTAGGAAATTGTGCACCTTTTCAAATGGTGTCCTCTACTCTTGATTTTGTGTTCTTTGACTCAACCATGGTTTCTCATCTGATTTTCTAGAGTAACTAAGAAAGCAAAAGACCTGTGTAAACAGTACACAGCATGATCTGATCCTCATATGTTCTTTCTTTCATTACAGGTGGCCTCAAGAACAAGAGAAAAAGGTGTGTATTTGGGCATCTCTCACAGGCTGAGGATAGAAAAGGATGGAAATCCAGATGAGTCCCATTGGTTTTTCCTTGATGGTTTTAGTGGGGAAAACTGGTGTAATTCCAGATTCCATGTGAGAGTAAGAATTGGGGTGTGGTGAGAGAAACCGATCTCAAGTGTAAGAATTTGAACGTTTCTGAAGTCCCTGGAAGCAACTCCATTCCACTTCAGTGGTATGGATTTGTTTGAATTAGAGTTAAGGGATGTCAATGAACAAGTCTACATCATATTATTGTATATCTGAGTATATATATGTGAGTGTGCTTGTATTTCTTCATACTAGACAGTGTTATGTTTACACAGGAAAATTATTACTGTCAACTCTGACAACAAAATACTTCCTTCTGAACCACAGCAAAATTTACTATAGTAACTCACTGAACTCTGATCAAGCCATATGTGGTGTCTGTGTTTACTATACACACACATCAGATGGAAAAGAGAGGCACAGAGACAACTGTCAACAATGTTACTAGCTTCTATGGCTTAGAGCTAAGATATGTACCCAGGCATGTGGCCTGAATGTTAAAACTGTAAACATGCACTTAAAACTCAGACATGGTAATATTACTCAACATACATGGGAATACTAGACAAAATTAGCATCTGTTCATGTATTTGAAATTTTGCAAGCCTGTAGAGTACCCAACCACTGCCCATTGTTACAAGATACTGCCAGTATAACATAACCCAGGGCCCTTCTCAAAGCATCTCACTGTAAATTTCCCATTCTTTTTGCCATCCACAGATCTAAGAGTTCAAGGTCAACACTTAAGACAAGAAAGTCAACATCTGTTAGAGTTGGATCACTCTTTATTCCCTGACGAATCTAATTATAATTGGAGAGATACTTTAGTATATTTCATAACATTATTTTCATGAGCCCATGAAATGCTCCAATCTGACAAGCCATGGGCCTCACATACAGCAGCAGGTAAGAAATAAAAATCCCCCTGGGTTATTTTGTCCCCCAAAATTCTTTTTTTGCCTATGTCAGTCTTTTCGAAGAGTCTTGTTCACCTGGATTAGAGACCCTCTATGCTCAACCTATGTCTACTCTCCTGAATGAGTGCTTATTGCCAGTGTAGATAGAGTGCCAGATCATTTCATGAATATACACACGTAACAAAAAAGGAAGCCAAGAAGGAAACTAGTATATGAAAAAGAGCAGTTACTTTTAAATGTTAGGATTTCAATATTTTAATTTTCAATATTTGATGACCTTTATAGTAACAGTTTACTGGTTAATTACAATAAAATATTGTGCCCAAAATTCAATAATCCAGTTCCCCAATTGAATTTAAAATTTCATTAAGTGATGACAAAAGCAGAGGCAGCATAAATGGATCTGTGTAAGGTGGTTTTGGAAGGTGTAAAGAAGCTATTGGAGGTTAGGCTATGCTCGCAGTCAGATGGAGTTATGGGACACAGTGTCATAATGCATATTTTAGTATTTACACATTTGTAGATTGTGCTTCTAATCCCTTCAGATGCCTTAGTTAGAAATATGAGGAAACTTTTTCATATTTTCCGTCAACCTTTCCTTTACCTATCTTTTATTTTATTTTACATTTTCTGGTTATGAAACATCAATAATGATCAATTTGATCTATTTTTTTCTTTGTGTTTTACATCATAAATTAATTTTTTAGATGGTTCCCATAATAACACAAATTAGACATTTAAGGTGTTTCATTGTTTTGTTGCAGCAAAGTCAGGAGTACTGAATAACAGAGAAACTCAAATCCAGCACTCAGACATGGAGGAACAGATTTATTACATGTGGGCCCAGAGTAGAGTCGATGTCCAAATTCTGAGCCCCATTTTTCATTTTCTGTAGGTTTATATAGGATTTCAGGTGGGATCGGCATAACTTTTGCTAATTGGCTAATGCACTGCTTGGCAAATTTTGCAGGCAGGGTTTCAGAAGCAGAATGCAGGTGCAAGGCTGCACTTTTAAAGGCTGATTTACAGATGCAGGGGCAGAAATTACTTGTTAGATATTCTCCTGCTAGGCCATGTTTTCACAGACTGATTTACAGAAGCAGGGGCAGGGGTCACTCATTTGATGTTTTCCTGCAAGGTCATATTTCCCTGAGGAAGATGCATGTTACTCCTATTTCTGCTGTTAATAGGTCTAAGGCTCTCCTGTTTTGCAGGGCTACTGTGGCTAGTGAGTTGACTTGGCTCTGGAGGGAGACTGTGGAGTCAACAACATGTTCTATGCCCTCATTTAATTCTCAGGAGAGTTTGTAATAAAAGTTGAAGGAAGAACCTAATCCTCCAAGTCCAGTTCCTATTTCTGCAACTATACCTGCTCCTATAAGGGTGGTGGCAAGCAATGTTTGTTTGGCCCACTCTTGGTGCAGGTTAAGGGCTTGTTCTACCTCATTTTCAGTATATACTGACACTTTTGGTGTTAAGAACACCATGATGCAATTCCCTGTCCAATTGGCTTCTAAGCATCTATATGCAGTGCTCCCACATAGGAAGAACAATCCTGGGAGGTTACACTGGGTCACGTTGTTTGCTAGGGTTTTACTGGCAGTACATAAGTTTGCAGGGATTTTCCCAACCAATTCTGGTGTTAAATCAGAGTTTTTCCCCAGATAGCAGGTTATATTGTTTTGATTGCCTTCTGAGAGAACTAGCTGGATGTTGAGGGCCATGGAGCCAATAGGGGCAACTACATTTTTAATTTTAGCTAAGGTTTGTTTGGGGGTCCACCCTGGAGGAGATGGGGTGCCTACAAGGTTTTCTCGAGAGG
This sequence comes from Dasypus novemcinctus, assembly GCF_030445035.2. NCBI lineage: Eukaryota > Metazoa > Chordata > Mammalia > Cingulata > Dasypodidae > Dasypus > Dasypus novemcinctus. Next base: position 87,331,540 of record NC_080689.1, on the reverse strand, counting down.
GGCAGGCACAGTCGACAGATATTGGTGTCCAGGTGAGTGTTAAGGAGGAGGGTATTAGTGGTGTTGACTAGCTGCTCCACCTGCTGAATGGGGGCTATGAGCTGAGTAAGTTGGCAGAGTCATTTGAGGTTTGCCCACTGATATAGATATTTGGGACCTTTGGCTAGTCAGATGAGTTTGGCGCAGATCTGTTTTAGGACTTTTTCCTGGGCTTGGTTGTGCATTCCGCCCCCATCAGACATGTCTATTTGTGGGCGATAGGTCCAGCCTATAGTTTCCCCTGGTTTACCCCATGTTTTGCAGTTGGCCCAGTGTTTCATTACACCCATCCAGAACTTTTGCCCATTTTCTGAACATAGGGTAAGAGTTTGGATATCGTAACATTTTGCTGGCATGTAAGTGTAATATTTAAAGGCAGGCACAGGAGACCATTTTTTCTTGAGCTGCTTTAGCCTCTGTGTCGCAGTGGATACTATGGCCTTGTAGCACCCAGTACAGTGGGGGTAAGCATTGGCAGTGGCCCCAAGCCAAGTGAAGAAAAACAACTTAAAATAGCAAAGCATCCCACAAGACTCAAGTACACTATTAAGATTAGTGTCCTTTCAGCTACACTCCAGTCTCTGGGAGGTGTAGCTTCCAGTCCAAAACAGGAAGCTGAGCAGTCCAAAGAGTAGTAGGAACCACAGGGAACAGGAGTACATCTAGTTGGGTGATGATGATTCTCGGTGGCTCTGGGCAATTAGGATTTTCAAGGAAGAGTCAGGTACAGGGTAAGCTATCCAGTAGTCTTGATTTTTTTTTTAAATTGAAGTGTGCCCTTTTAACTCTAGTATGATGAATCCAAGAGACAATACCTGAAACTTTAAGAGCAGTGGAGTTACAAGGATAACAGTATGTGGGCCCATCCAGGTGGGCTGGAGGGGCTCCTTTTCCCAGTCTTTTACCCAAACTAGGTCTCCAGATAAGTGTGGGTGTACTGGGTGGCCTAATGAGATGGGATCCGAGACAGGACAGTTTTGTGTATTTGGGCCAGGGTTTATCCTTGTTGTTGGCTAAGTTCCCTTGAAGGAAAATATTAGGACCAGAGAAAGTGAAAGGGGTAAGAAAAGAAAAATATAATAGTAGTATTGATAGTGAGTGTTCGCAAAAGAACCATGTGAGATCTAGGAGAATGGATATACCTATAATGAGATCATAAACTGAATATGGGAAGGAATATAGTATGAATTAAAAGGTCAGTGTGCCAGGCCCAGAGCCTCAAGAGACTTCAGCTCCTACACTTTGACTTATTGGACTTACTCCACTCAGCTAACATGGAGTTGAAGAAGGTCAACCACCACAACATGGAGCCTAGAGTGTCTACAACTAGAAGCGGGAAGAGTGCATCCAGTACCCATGTGGAATCTAAGCCCTCACTTGACATAGGTGTGCAATGGACACAACCAATCCAATGTCCACAGAGAAAATGTGGAATGGGTGTGGGAACGGTAGCCATGGGGGCTGCTGGGTGTGGGGAACGGGAGGAAGAGATGAGATGTGGAGGCGTTTTCGGGACGTGGAGTTGTCCTGGATAGTGCTTCACGGACAATTACGGGACACTGTAGATCCCCCCAGGGCCCACTGGATGGAACGTGAGAGAGTCCGGGCTATGATGTGGACCATTGACTATGGGGTGCAGTGATGCTCAGAGATGAACTTACCAGGTGCAATGGATGTATCACGATGATGGGAGAGAGTGTTGCTGTGGGGGGAGTGGGGGGCGGGGGCGGTGGGGTTGAATGGGACCTCATATATTTCTTTCAATGTAATTAAAAAATAATAAATAAATATTAAAAAAAAAAAGGTCAGTGTGGTCAGCAGAGAGGGATAGAGAAAAGAAAGGACAAAAATATAAAGAGTGAATAAAAGATAGAAAACAGAATAGAGGTATTAGAGATAAAAAGTCAGAAATATTGGCGACTAACCAAAGAGAGGTGGAATGTAAGAGAAACAATAAATGATGGAGGCTAGAAAGATGTGAAGGAAAGGGAATAGGATTGGTAGCCAAAATCAGTACACACAGAAAAGAGGAAATTGAGGATGAGGAAGCACAGCAAAGAAGAAGTGTTGCCTGCAATATCTAATATTAAAAAAGAAAAGAAAAAAGAAGATAATGAAAAAAAAAGTAAAAAAGAAGGGGGAAAAAAACAAGCAAGAAAAAAAGAAAGAAAAAAAAAGGGCCACGGTGGGTAAAGAGGAAGGAAAAGCAGTAAACAAACCAAAAAAAAAAAAAAAAAAAAAACACAAAACAAACAAGCAAAGCCTTAGGCAAGGAATGCTCTTTGCAATTGAATAAACTGCTTAGGAGTCTGACCTTCCCCCTTTTTCCCTTCCTCACTTCCCTCTCTCCCAAGGTAATATGAAGGCTGTGTGAGGGTTCCGGTAGGACATTCAAATGGGCCCCTGGTGAACCAATTCACCTCAGAAAGTAATGTCTCTTAATTTCTTGAGAGAGAGCACCCACCTCTTGCCAGGGACCCTAAATATACTATTGGAAGCCTGCAAAGCATGTCTTACTGTCCCTCTCAGGTGTGCTACAGGGGGACTAGTTAATTTTTTGACTCCACCTTCTCTCAGACCAAGTTTCCTATCTCCGCAGGGCATTTAGGTAAATCAGGCTCTCTCAAAGAATTTGCCTCTCCTCTCTTCCTAGTCTCTCCCCAAGTCAGCTGATATGCTCCTCCAAACTCAATAAAATGGGGGACCGGATAATTGAACCCACACTCCTTGGACCCCTCTGTACCTCCCACCTAAACCCTCCCATTCTTGGAGATAGTCCATGACAAGAGGACGAGGGCAATGCCGGATTTCTGGGAGGGCTGGGCTTGAGAAACAGAGGCCCAGGAGGATGTGGAGTTGGGGTACGTAAGTCTGTGAAATGTGGGTTGCAGGGGTTCAGGAAACACAGGCTTGGGGTTCACGTGTTTGGGGAACTTGGGGCTTGGGAATGCTGCTGTGTGACTGGTAGTTCTCAGGGAGCACTGAGGCCCTTAGTCCTAGGGGGAAGGGATTTGTTTTCCCATGGCTTCCTAGTTCAGTGTTAGAAACCCACAGCTTTACCTTGAGGAAGCCCTAATTTTGTGGCAGTATCTCTAGATTGATGTCCAGACACCTCCTGCTTTGTAGGTTCCTGAAACAGCCCACTCTGGCAGGATTCTGTCACCACTTAGCTGGTCCTTTTGCAGGAGAGATGATGATGGTGCACGTATTCGGACACCATCTTGTACCACCTCCCCTCCCTCTGCTTCTTATTTGTAAGCATTTCTTTGTAGCACTTCCCTTTCTCCATCTTTATAAAAAAATAAAAAAAAATTTCTCCAACTTCCTCACCCACTGTATTTTAACTTTGCACACATTTCCAAATCTACCATGCATCTTGAATTAACTCATGTAACTCTGAATTGCCCAGGCAAGCAGTTGTGCTGGAAGGCAGAAGCCTTGAACCACACTGTATGGAGGGGCTCCTGTGAAATTGTTTCTAGGCTGGGCTCTCCCCCAACAGGTTTTTTCCTGCACATGTCACTCTGGAAATGCAAGTGTGTTCTCTTCCCTGGAGTTGGCTACACTTTTTTAGGAGGAGGAGCATATTTATATTGTTTTTTTTTTTTTCCCTGGGAATACACAGAAGGAATTCAAAATGTAAAAAAAAAAAAGGAGGAAGGAGGGGAAAAAGAAATGTTAGTGTGGAGTGGTAGGATGAGGAGGGAAAGGAAAACAAGTTGATATGCACTCAGATGACTTTTTTTAAAGATTTATTTATTTCTGTCCCCTCCCCCGCCTTTTCTGTTATCTGTGTCTATTTGCTGTGTCTTCTTCCTCTGCTTCTGTTGTCAGCAGCATAGGAATCTGTGTTTCTTTTTGTTGCATCATCTTGTTGTGTCAACTCTCCATGTGGGTGGCACCATTCCTGGGCAGGCTGTACGTTCTTTCACACTGGGCAGCTCTCCTTACGGGGCACACTCCTTGCAAGTGGGACACCCCTACGTGGGGATACCCCTGCATGGCTCGGCACTCCTTGCACGCATCAGCACTGCGCACGGGCCAGCCCCACACGGGTCAAGGAGGCCTGGGGTTTGAACCACAGACTTCCCATATGGTAGACAGATGCTCTAACTGCTGGGCCAAGTCTGCTTCCCTCAGATGACTCTTAACTTACTCTTTGACACTACAGGAAATTCAGCATTCCTGAAGAGTTTAGTGGACTGGATTCACTTGTGTGTGAACATGGAGGTGGAGATAAGAACTGGAAGGTAAAAATAAGTTCAGGTAAATGAAGCGTGTCCTGAGAACCTCTCCTCAGGGACTAGTAACCCTTTCAACATAAGCCCTAAGATTGCTCAGTTATAGCTTCCCAAGACACCTTAATTTGGAGGAGAGGGTTCTAGCCCTGTTCAGGACCAAATTTTGACCTCCAATCCACTTAAACTCAACCAAGTCCCTCCCTTCGTTACTGAGTTCTGTGAACACTGTTGAGTGACCTTGAGTGCCACCAATTCAGGTATCTTAGAAAAGGGTGAGTTAGATTGAGGTAGTTTGCCTGGGCTGATAATACCATTGGCTAGTTGGTATATACTCAGTAATTGACTGTCTCAAGTTTAGGTGGCTAGAAGTAAAGTCTAGGTATTAGCCTGGTGATATATTCCCTGAAGCTGGTGGCAGCTTTCCAGCAAACCCTTACTTGACCATTCATTTAATAATATATCTATACATGTCTCCTGCTCTGGCTCATGAATTTGTCTACACTTCCTCTCTTTATAAGGCCTTCATGCATATTGAATTAAGGCCACCCTTAAGGGATAGCACATTGGCATTCCCTTCATTAAGAAGATTCTTGATGATCCTGTTCATGTATGAGTTCACATCCCTAGTAGTGGAGGTGAGGATGATACCATGGCTTTATGTCCAGACTTCATTCACTTCATAGTCAGAAAAAAAATGATCTGGGGTATTTCTCATGCCAGTAGGGCTATCTGTAGCTCTATTTTCTATCTCGGTGGGACCGGACTCTTTTAACTCCCTAAGCCATGGGGTTCTGAGCCTCTGTAGTTCCCTATTCACATCCAGGTTTAGCTCATGCACCTTTTCTCAAGCTGTAGTTCTTTAGAAGTTATTTATGCAAGTAGGATTCAAACAAACATAAAGCCTGAATGATATTTCTCTTCAGAGCTTACTTGGGATGACAAAAGTAGGTAAGATTACATGTCACTAATGTCCCCTTATTTATTTTGCAATACTGTTATTAATAGAATAACTTTTTTACATTATAATGATTAGAGTTTTAAATATTTACATGTTGGAATATCTTAATGTAAGAGAATGTATGTTTTTGGTATCACAGTATAATTTTTTAAAAAACAGAATGCACAGGTAAGCTTTGTGTTTGATTTAGAAAGAAAATGTTAATTAGGAAAAGTAAGAGTTCTAGGAATCTCTCCTTTCATAATGTGAAACTTCCAAGACTGGACTATGCTGAGGGTTAGGGAGGAGGGGGCAGGGTTATCACTTCCATGCATGTCCCTTCCATGCATGTCCTGTCACCTGGCCCAGGTAAATAGGACTCTGTCTTTCCTTCAAGAATACTTGAGCCCCACCTTTTCCTCTGCATCAGTTTCACTCTTCAGAGGACATTCACCTTAAGGGCGTCCAATCTAGCAATCAGGTCAAATTCCTTTGCTTGGAAATTTAGAGAAACTGTCATAGACTACACTAGGAATTCAGTGCCTGCTGGATCTGGCTCCTGGGAATATCATGGACCAAAGATCACTTCTCCAGGGCCTGAGGTGACTTTTGGGTCCTACAACCCATTGCGGAGAAATCCCAGCTCTGGCCATCTCTGCACCATCCCATGGATTCCAGATCCTGCATTTGTATTACAGATCCTACAACTGACAGCTGCAAATCTCTTGCGCTGGAAGCCTCAGCCTGAGGCTGAGAAGAATTGGAGATCTTATGGTGTTTGGAGATGCCTCAGTGCTCACCTTTTTACTCTATTCTGAATCAGCCAATTTACAGACAGTCGAGTTTCTACTTCAAAAGTTTTAGGTGAACTTGTAGAAATAGGTTTTAATTTTACATATCTTATTAAACAGCATTTGATCTTTGCTAGTTACATTTATTATTTATCAAATAAATACATACATAGAAACACAACCTAAACAAAGTTAGAGCTATATAAATTATAATCATTTGTCTCCATATTGACTCCCAGGAGGGTCACACACCCACTCATAGAATCCTCATTGAGTGTTAGATGAATAAATAATTGCAAATTGGGTGCTTATCATCTGTTCACCTTTCACTATGTTTTAGAAATTTAATTTACTGAAATCTGTTCACTAACCTGGAAGGGGCTATGTCAAAAATATTAACCTTAGTCTAGCAGGGTAATTTGAATTTCAATATCTTTTTGACTTACATTTCATTGTTGCTGGGTATAAAACCATGATTCACATTTCTTTGGACAGATGTTACTCCATTTTCGTCTGGCACAAAATCATGCTTTCAAAAATGGTGATGAGATTCTAATTACTTTAAATAATGTGTGTATAGTTATTCATTTTTTCTTTAGTCTGGATAATTTTCCTAGAATATACCTTGTCTTTAGTTCTTTTAAGTTAATGCTCAGCAAGTACTTTTGATAGGCAACTTCAAAGAATTTCATTCCCAAAAAAAAACCAAATTATAATTTTTAGCATTTGTTTCATGTCTTTGCTTTGGTGTACTGGTTCAGGGACTTCAGTCTTCCTCATCTATACTGTTCCTCATCTATTGACATATTTTTTTCAAATCTTTAGCATTCATTGTTTAATTTCTTTTCAACGCTTCCCACTTTAGACCTTCTCTTTTTTTACTTAAGCATTATATTGTCACACTATTTCTTATCAACTGTATTTTGATTTTGAAATTATATTTTCCATTCTTCTTATTCCCCATGTCTTCCATTTTTCTTGAGTTCTGTTTTACATTTATGATATCTTATATATTTTTTCATTTTCTACATGCCTTTCATCTTCTATTCAGAAAGTACATTTCATTACATAATATAGCTCATGAGGAAAAACTTTCATTCATTTGTTGCTGTACTTACTCCTTTTCTCCCTATAGTGCCTTGGTAACTGAAAATAACATGAATTTTTTTTCTGTTGGTATTCATACAATTAAAAAAAAGAATAGAAGTGGATTCAAAATAACTTTCCCAACAACAAAGGTTTGTTTCTCTTTGCAGATTTTTTATTACATTTTTTCATATGAAAGCTTTCCCACTGATATTTCCAGATTCTATATTTCTACCACTCTTAAAAATGGTTCTCCACTCTCAATACCTCTATTGAAACTTTTGTTGTCCATTTTCTTTCTCTGACTACTGAATATTCCTTTTAACACGTACTCCTCTCTTGAAGTGAAACATATATTACCACATTGCCAAAATCTAGTCACTCTATAAATGTTGATATAGATTCAAAATCAATTATCTAGAAGTTATTTTCAATTAGATAACTACATTTTATTTCATGCCTTGTCTTATTTTTATATATGTATATGTATTTCATTCCTACAATCATTAGATTTCAGTTTCTTAAATTTATTTTATATGGAAATTACTTTGTTTTTATATTTTATATTAGAGTTATTTGAGTACAGAGTTGTTAACTTTCTTTCCATTCAGTTTTAAATCAATCTATTTTTATACATATTTGGTTTCAGCAATGGCAGTTCTTCAGGAAATTTTTAAAAATTCTATTGCTATAGATTCATAACCACATAGGTTCAGTGTCTTCTTGATCTGGACTAGAATATTACCACCATATAGTTTTATAGCTATCAGGCACACACAGAGACATCCCCCAAAGTAATCTTTATATTTCCCATTGTCCCCAAGGATTGTCCTTAATACTTCCCTTCCCTCCATGAAAAATACTGTTTTAAAAATATCTCTAGAAAGAACATGTTCATCTAATATGGTTTCCTGAATTTTTAAAATTTAAGAACACATCAAAACATTTCAGGCATATTCTACCACAATCTTTTTATTATAACCTGAGCATGAGGACATTAAGAATTAAGCTCTCCAAAATCATAAAAATGTAGGTCTTTTACAATTAGCTCACATTCTGGTATTTCAGAAATACACTCACAGGTTTCCTATATCCTGGGACTTTCTGCTGCTCATGGACTAGGTGGTCATTGTGGAAGTCCTTCCACCCTGTTAACAGCTCTATTTATATGACCCAGGGTAAAATTAGACTCAGTTGTGAAATACTGGAAGTCTTTTGCATGAGGTCATGAATACAATAAATTAGCTCACTTTCATCACTGCTATTCAACATTGTACTGAAAGTGCTACCCAGAGTAATTGGGGAAGAAAAATAAATAAAGCTATCCAAATTGGAATGAAGAAGGAAAGCTATCCTTATACACAAATGACATTATCCTTTATATACATAATTCAAAAGAATCCACAACAATACTACTGGAACAAATACAGACATTAAAGCAAACACATTGTATGAGAAATACACACAAAAGTCAGTTTTGTTTATATAATATGACAAAAATTAATATGAAATGGATTTTTAAAAAATCTATTCAATTAGCCTATAACAAATAAAATACCTAAGAGTGAATTTAATGAAAGGGTAAAGCAACTGAAAACCAGCAAAGATACATGAATAAAACTAAAGAAGACCTAGGAAAACAGACATCCATCGTGCATGGTTGGCAAAACTCAACAATGTTACAATATCAACACTAACCACAGGGAACTAGATATTCAATATAATAGTTATAAAAATCCCAACGCCCTTCTATTTCTTTTTTTAATGGAAAAATTGATTCTCAAATTACATGGCATCAATAAGTGGCTTGAGTAGGGAAAAAATCACCTTTCTCTTTTGTGAGGTTGGAACAGATTAATTTATATGACATGAGGAGATCCTTCATTGAGATATGTCAGACTTAGATATATAGAAATTTGTGGAATCCTCTGAGAATTATTGGGTTCACAGAAAATGGGGTTGTAATTCTCCCTCCGAATGGAGGACCACTATTCTCTTATAAGTCTCCTGGAGACTAAGAGGCAGGATGCAAAATATCTCTAGGAAATATGCTGTATCTCTCCTTTGGGGCATTTTCATTGAGGCTGGGGGCAGAGTAGGTTTCTCAGAAGGAAGTAGAAGTCTTGAAGGAAACAATACTTCACCATATCCCCTCCTCTCTATACACTAAATTACAGGACCTGCAGTGAGTTAAGCACAAACAAGTCATTCAGCATCACTAGTGACTAGTTAAATTCATATGAAAACTAAAAGGTTTCACTGCTACATCTTTTGGAATGGACAAGATCTGGGAGAGAAAGGACTTAAAGAGTAACAGTGCACACAACAGGCTGCTCAGAAATTTGTTCAGGTCTTTAGTCAGGAAAACAATTGTTGTCCACCTCTAGGCAAGCTCTGATACCAGTGATTGTACTTTTCAACTCCAGCATTTCAACTTCAGTTGATTTTATACTTTCTACCCTCTATTGATATTCTCCATTTGGTAAGACATTATTCTCATATTTTCCTTTTATTCATTGAACATATTAAAATTGTTAATTTATTATCTTTGTAAGTTAAAAATCTGGCTTCCTGAAGGATAGATTCTATTAATTGTATTTTCCCTGGTGTGTAGGACATTCTTTTTTGTTTCAGTGCATGCTGTGAAAACTGGATCCTTCAAATATTTTAAGGTGGCAAGTCTGGAAACCAGATTTTCAGGAATCTATGGTTTGTAGTGACTTCTTGTTTTAGTTATTTGCTTCTTTAGTCACTATTTGGCACTAAGTTTGTGAAGTCAGTATAATTTTTCATGTATGTTCACTGAAATCTCTGTCCCAATAGCTTAGTGGTCAGAGAGTGAATGACAGAAAATTCCACATATGCCTAAATTCAACCAAAAATTTAAAAGTCCTTGCAGATATATTATATGTGTGCACTGGAACATGGCTTTAACACTAAGCCAGCTATTTTATGACTCCACAACCCCACACCTCCTGTTTGTACAAATCTTAATGTTCAACAAGAGATGATCATTTAGGACTTTCTCAGGCCTTTTCTATGCACGTGCCCAGCCCTTCTATGCACATAGTTTCTAGATACCCAGAATATATTGCAGCTTTTCAAAGTCTTTATTGGCCAAAGCACCGCAGTACTCAGCCTTCTTCCAAAGCATTTCTCTTAGTCTTTTGCTGCCACAACTGTGATCCTGTGTGCCAAGTGGAACTAACTAGTCTATTTGCCTTTAATGTTTATGTTTTGTATGAGTACCTCCTAGCTAGCAGCCTGAACACTGGGAGAGTTCTGAGTTACATGAAATAAATGCAATTATTTTAAAATCATAGTACTGTCAAGTTGTACTACCTAACATACAAAGACCTAAGTAAACCTGCTTCTTTCTCAAGGGTAAATACTTTCAAAAGAAACAGTCCTAAAGTAACCATAAAAGGGTTATCAGACAAATTTCCTACTATTTGTGTGGTCAGTGAGAAAGGTAAGATCTTGCAATGAGTACAAAGATAGGAGTTCTCAGTAGAAAAACAGAAACAATTAAAACATGGAAATGAATATTTAGATTTGAGCACAACACACTGAACCTAAATTAACAGAGCCTAAAAGAACTGTACATTATTAAAAATTTTTAATATTCATTCCAAAGATGGAAAGAGGGAGAAAGAAGTTGGTATAGAAAAAATATATGAGTTGAAAGTGATTGAACACCCTGCTACTTTGGAAAAACAGATTCACAAAGCTCAGAAAATATCCCCACGAGAGAATATAATCAAAGAACCAAAAATGGAGTCAAAGACAAAATCTTGCAAAGTGGCAAGGATAATGATGTACATTTCATGTTGGAAAATAACTATTTGAAGGACGGTGATTTTTGTGATTTCATACAGGCCAGAAGAGATTGAAACTTTAAAATGCTGAAAGAAAGGAAATGTTATTAACCAAGGAAAGTCTAGACAGCAAATGTTACTTTAGATTTGAAGGGAAAATTATGACAGAAGGACAGACTTGAGAAGCAAGAGAATTCATCAGCAGAGTACTTGCTCTATAAAGGTGTAAGAGGACTACTTCAGGCTGAATAAAAATTATGCAAGAAGGAACCTTTGAACTTCAGGAGTAAAGGATGAAGTATGGAAATGGTGGCTATATGGGTCAATGAAATTTTCCAGCATCAGAAAGTCCAGAAATGCAAGAGATTTGTGGGGCTTGGTTGTAGACTTTTGCACACCTTTCGCACAGACTTTCGCATCCAGCTGTGTTTGTGCATGCTCTTTCCTGCATTGCATCCCAGGCACAAGTCAATCAGGATGGGATTTGCCTTTGACCAAATTTTCTTGCACCAAAATTATGTATCCATAGACACATGCTTTACATTGGCTCCTTATGGACAATTACCTGGCCAAGCTTTGCCCCTTCCACCAGCTCACAAATGCACTGAGGACCTACCAGCGACAATCGGAGATCAATCTTTTTTGCTCTAGAAGTGAAAAGTTGACACTGTGCTCTAGAGGTCAATGAGGGACTCATCCTTCCTGGGAGAAATGGGTCTCAGAAAAAATGCTCCGTTCCAATAGAACAGAAGTAGCCCTAATCAAATCACTCAGATGTATGTTTCAAAGTCATGTGATAAGTGAAATGCCATTTACATGAGCCCATACAATGCCACTGGAGGTTTCCCTTCAGTTCAGAGACTAAGAGTCCTGATCCTCACCCCACCAGGCTAAAGCAGAGTTTACAGAGAACCTGAGCTGGCCAGTAGAGTACAATCTATGCAGCCTTACAAGTAGCCCAGAGGAAGATTCTAAGAAAAGAGAGTTTATATCTGACATCAGGGATAAAAAGAATTAAAGAAATTACCCACTCAAATCTGGCAATTTTAGTCTCCATGAAGTGAACCCTAATTTGGCTACCATAGAGGCAAGGGGATCCTCTGATGTTGTCACCACACCATGAGGCAATCAAGTCCTTATTTAGATCTAGACTAGAAGAAAGGAGCAGCATTCCTGAGCATCAATGCATTGGGGAGGAGTAATAGAAGACAATCTATATAGACTGCCGTATCACCCACCTTTCAGTTCTTTGCCTCTGTTTAATATTAATTCTATATCTATTTATAGAATCAACTTCATGAACTCACATCAATATATGCATTTTAACCCACATCCACAGGGATCACTGTGATTTTTGCATTTGCATATATGTAATTATTTTTGATATACAAAGAAAGCAAATGGGGTGAGACACAAGAAAGGACTGGATAGTAAGTTGAATTCCAAGGCTGCAGTGCGATTTCTGAATGGAACTGGCCATCTGTAGTTACATTTTATTGAATGAGTCCTTGATCTGTTTCCTTCTATTCAGAATTGCACTCACTGTCTGTTCCCTGCTGCTGTCCTCTCTGCTGGAAGAGGGTGAAGCCTTGTGAAAACTCATCATGGTGAAGCCTTTCTCTTTTGTCAGACTGTGATAGTTTAAAACGTATCACATGGAGTGGTCTTTGGTTGAGATCTGGCTGACCTACATATGTAGGAATTGGAGGGATTTTCTGATGTATATAGGTGTTGACTGAGTATGGGCATGTAATTCTCCCATTTAACAGAAGGACATAATTCCCTCATATGTCTTATTGGGACTCATAGGGAAGGACAAAGTCTATCTCTAGGAACAGGCCTGGCTGTCTCACTTGAGGTTTGGGGATCAGCTGAAAGCAGGCGGGGTTATCAACAGGATGAGGAGGGATGTGAAAGAACAAATGACCCTCAGTGTCCCTTATACAGTGTCCAAGAAATCATAGGATCTGTAGTGAGTTCCTGAAATGAAAAAGGGTATGAAAAGGCATTTAATACCTCTTGTGATCAGTAAACATGAAATGAACTACAAGGTCTCAGATCAATGGCTTCCAGAATAGACTCAATTTGGTGAGGAAGGATCTGAGCAGGGAAGGTACATTCTTAGTGCTTGTGCACTCACTGCCCACTCTCAGACTAGACTCTTCAGGAAGGTGTGCAGATGGTAGTCAGGAAGAAAATCGGGGACTCGCAGACTTTATACATAAAACCAGGTGTTTTCATGACGGTTGGTCTGGAATGGCTGTGGTTTAGAGACACTTTGTGAGCAATGCAGACCAATGGTCATTCAAGATAGTCACTTGACACCCAGAAAGACTCAAGGCAAGAAAAAGATACACAGATGATACAGACTGAAGAAAAGTCAAACGTTTGGACTTTATCTAGACTATCAGTGGAATTCATGTAAGGGAAATAACACTCTTATTTAGGTCAGGGTTTGTAATGTAGAGCCAGGAGTTTAGGTCAGTATTTGGGCCCTTCTTATGGCTCAGGAACATCTTCTGGGGCTTTGATTTTCACCACCAGTAACTTTGTGGGAGGAACTTTTTTTTAAAGGGAGGGTCCTAATATGCCACAGCTCAAATGGCAAACCAACAAGTCAAAAAATACGCAGAAACGCAATTAGGAAATATTTTGAGATGAATGAAAACAAATACACTACAAGCAAAACTATGGGATGCAATGAAGGCAGTACTGAGAGGGAAATTTTTTCCCCTCAATGATTACACTACAAAAGAAGAAAGGAAAAATCAAAGACCTAAATGCACACCAGGAGGATCTAGCAAAAAAGAACAACAGACTAAATCCAAAACAAGCAGAAAGAAATTACAAACATTACATAATAAATAAAAGAAATAGAGAATAAAAAACAAAAACAATAGAGAAGTATTAAGAAAACTAGAAGTTGGTTCTTTGGAAATATCAATAAAATTGACAAACTGTTTGCTAGGCAGACAAAGAAAGAGAGGAAGAGGATGCAAATAAGTAATTTCAGAAAAGAGCAGGAAACATTATACTGATCCCACAGGAATAAAAATGATCTTGTTCTTCTTTGACAAAGATAGCTAATGCAATATACGAAAACTGCATTGGCTTTTTGTAAAGGGAATTTCTTAGGGTAAAGACTTACAGTTCTGAGGCTGCAAAAATGTCCAAACTGAGGCATCATCAGAGATGCTTTCTCATCAAAGGTTGGCTGCTAGCAGAACTGAAGTCCTGCAACATGGCAAGAGAAGGTGACAGCCTGTGTGTGCCCTCTCCTCCAGGCTGCATTCCCCTTGAGCTAGCTGTAGGCAATGAAGCATATGGCAGGGCTGGTCTCTTTGGCTTTGATATGCTCCATGGGTTTAACCTCTTGGCTATCACGTTTCTTCAGCTATGGCAGCTAGAGATCTGAAGATCTTTCTCACATTGCAGGGTAAAAATGGCACCTGTCTTTCTCTGTTTTGATCTACTTCTCTATGTATAATACAGGAGATACCAGCAAGAGTGTGGAGACCCAAATTATGTTATGCCTCACAGACACAGTCCAATCGAACCACACGCTCACAGGCATGTATAGTTTAATTACTTGATCTTCTGAGAGTCACAAAAGAACATCAAGCTGTAACAGATCTTAAGAGCACACAATTGTATGCCAACAATTTAGAAACCTAGACGGAATAGATACATTCCTAGAAACACATGAGCAACCTACAGTGACTCTAGAAAAGAAAGTCTCAACAGAGCAGTTACAAGTAAAGAGATGAAATCCACATCAAAAACCTCCAATCAATGATTTGAAAAGACAGCTCTCCACAGAAGATAAGCATAGGGCCAGAAGGACCTTGAAAAGATGCTCAACACCATTTGCCTTTAGGAAAATGCAAATTGAAACCACAGTGAGATACCTTTTCACTAAAATGGTTGCTATTAAAAACAGAAAATAACATGTAGAGAGGATGAGGACAAAAAGGAACACTCTTTCAAGGCCAGTGGCTATGGAAGAGAGACTGGGGATTCCTGAGAGATCTAAGTATAGAACTACCATATGACCTGGCAATCCACCACTAGATATATACCCTAAAGAAATGAAAGCAGGGTCATGAAAAGATGTTTGTACACCAGTGTTCATAAGGCCATTATCCAGAATTGTGAAAAGATGGAAGGACCTCAAATTATCAATCAACTAATGAATAGATAAGCAAAACATGGTATACACACACACACACACACGCACACATACAGGCACAGATTGCAATATTATTTAGTCATAAAAAGGAGTGGAATTATCCCCATTATGCAAGCGTGGTTCCAAAAAAAGAAAATCTGTTAATATAATACACCATATTGACAAAAAGGGAACAAAAATGATCATCTCAATTTACGTGGAAAAGGCATGTGACAAAATCCTGGTTTTTTTCCTCATAAAATCACTTAGAAAAGTAAGAATAAAAGGAAATGCCCTGTACACGAGAATGAACACTGTGGCAGTTTGAAATAACCAATGGACCTCCCAAGCGTCATTATGTTTGTAAACCCCCGAAAGACATTATTTTGTAAATGGGCCTGTTCCTCTGAGTGTAACCCACTTTGATTGCCTTAGATTCACCACAGAGGTCTTTAACTAAATTACCAGTTAAGATTTGGAATTGTCCTGAATGACACTGCAATGACAGAAACAGACCATTATATATCCTGCCAAAACCTACAGAATTATGTGGGAGAGAATGTAAACTACAATGTAAACTATAATCCATGCTTGGTGGCAATGCTCCAAAGTGTGTTCATCAATTGCAAAGAATGTACCACACTAATGAAAGAAGTTGTTCATGAGAGGAAAAGTGGGAGGGGTGGGGAGTTGGGCATATGGGAATCCCTTATATTGTTTTTATGAAACATTTTATGTAATCTTAAGTATCTTTTAAAAATAAATAAAAATATATTTTTAAAATTGACCTGTGAAATGTGGGCTTTGATTCAACCAAGTCAGGAGGGTGTGACTCATGTTTGAGTACCCACCCCTTATCAAGGACTCTTACTCAAGACAACACACAGGAAGAGAGAAGAAGACAAGGAACAGAGAACTTTTGTCAGTTCTGGAGCCCTGAGGAGAGATGAGTCATTTGCCTGATTGCTTGCCCAGAGAGACAAGCCCTATGCCAGCATAAAGCTGAGATTGGAAGAAACTGGGCGGGCAGCCTTAAGAGGAAGAAACAAGGAGGCAGAGAACACCCACCATCTTGTCTCAACACATGGCAATTGACTTTGGTTGGGAAGCAGCCATGCGTTGGAATCTGTATGGCCTTATAAGTGTAAGTTTTTACCACAAATAATTACTCTTTATAAAAGCCAAAAGATTTTTGGTACTTTGCATCAGCACCCCTTTGGCTGACTAATACAGGCATATAGGGAACAAACCACTGCAAATACCATACTGAATGATGAAAGATCGAAAGCTTTCCTTCTAAGATCTGGAGCAAAACAAGGATGCCCGCTGTCACCACTGCTCTTCAGCATTGTACTGGACATTCTAGCTAGAGCAAGCAGAGAAGAAAAATAAATAAAAGTCATCCATATTGGAAAGGAAGAAGTAACATTTTCACTATTTGCAAACCACAAGATTCCATGTATAGAAAGCCTCATAAATCTACAACAAATATACTAACTAGAGCAAGAAAGAAATTGAGCAAAGTGATGTCCTATGAGATAAACACCCACAAATTTGTAATATTTGTGAATGATTGTAATGAGCGTTTCAAGGAGGAAATGAAGAAAAATATCCATTTCCAATTACAATTAAATCAACTATCTCAGAATAAATATAGCCGAGGTTGTAAAGAACTTATGTATGGGAACTACAAAACCGTGCAAACAGAAATCAAAGACCTAATAAAGGGAAAGACATTGCATGCTCACGGATTGGAAGGCTAAATATTGCCAAGATATCAACTCTACCAAAAACGAATGATAGATTCAATGCAATCCCAATGAAAATTGCAATAAACAGCTTTGCAGAAATGGAAGACAATCATCAAATTTATTTGGAAGGATATGCTATCCTGAAAAGTCACAACCATCATGAAAGACAGAGTTGGAGGACACACCTTTCTTGACTTGAAACTTATTACAAAGCAGCAGTGGTCATAAAAACATGGTCCTGGCCTAAGAATAAATATATAGATCAGTGGAATCAAAGTGAGAGTTCAGAAATTGACCTTCACTTTCATGGCCAATTGATTTTTCCCAAGGATGCCAGGTACCCTCAATGGGGAAATAATGGTCTCTTCAATAACTGATGCTGGCAGAACTGGGCATCCATATGTAAAAGTATGATGGAGGACAACTATCTCATATCATATACAAAAATTAACTGAAACGTATAAAGACTTAAAAGAACTAGGAACATAAAACTTGTAGAAGAAAACTTAAGAAGTTCTTCAGAACCATGAGTTGGGCAATATTTAGTTTTGTTTTTTAAAAATATTTTTTATTATTATCATTCTTACTTTAAGGATACATAGATCACAGAAATTATTGCATTAAAAAATATAAAGGTTCCCATATACTGCATTACACACACACACACACACACACACACACACACACACACACACACTCCTTCCAATCGACAACTTCTTTCATTAGGGCGGTAGATTTCATTGCATTTGAAGAGCACATTCTGGAGCATTGCTACACTGCATGGATTATAGTTTATTTTGTAGTTTGCATTCACTCCCAGTCCTTTCAGTGGGTTATGGCAGGTTATATTATGCCCGCATCTGTCCCTGCAATATCATTGAGGAGAACTCCCAAGTCCTGAAAATGCCCCAATATCACACCTCTTTTTCCCCCGTCCCTGCCTTTGGCAACTCCCATGGCCACTGTCTTCACATCAATGAAATAATTTAATTCTTCCAATGCTAGAGTCATGACAATTCTATAGGAGAATACCAGTAAATCCATTCTATTTTATTCCTGCATCCTGAGGACCCTGGGATGGCCATGTCCACTCCAACTTTAAAATCAAAAGGGGGCTTAGATCCCACATGGCTGATGGGTGGAATTCTCCCGCTTGCATTTGTACACTCTCTTGGTTCCCTGGTGCAGTGGTTGACTATCCTCACCTCCCTGTTAGTTGACATGGGCAAGTCCAAAGAAAAGGAGAGTAGGTGTTACAACTCTGCTGAGGCCCAGGACCCAGCTGGCATATAGGCAGTCCAGAGATTCAAGTCTCCTGAGCATATGCCAAACCCAGCACCTATCACAGGTAAGGGAAAAGTGACAGAAGAAGCATGCATAGAGAAGTCACATCTGAATCCAACTGCACACTCAGGAGCACAAATTCCACTGATGAGGCAGTGAACTCCAGAGCCATCTGTCATGATCAGAGAACCTGGGTGTGTCTGTACCCCTCAGAAGGACCCTTCCCTGGGGTTGTACCTACTTTGGCTGTCTCTGAGATCCTGCTGAGATGAGCATAAGTGCAACCCCTCTGAAGACCTCCCAACTCATTTTGAAGTCTCTTAGCCATATAAACTCATCTGTCTTTACCACTTACCCGTTTTATTCAAGGTCTTTTTCTAGGTACATCACCAGCAGGTGTTGGTAGTAATACCTCAGTACCAGGGAGCCTCATGCCCAGAGTCATATCCCACACTGGGGGGAAGGTAATGCACTTACATGCGGAGTTTGGCTTAGAGAGTGGCCACATTTGAGCAATGTGGAGGCTCTTGGGATGTAACTCTTAGGCACCCTACAGTTTAGGCCTACTTGTAATTTAAAGCACTTAGGCCCATAAACATAGTCATCAGTATCAAGGGCCCATCACTGGACCATCCTTCTTCACTGGTCTTTGCCCTTGTACTTGGGTATTGTTGCTGCTCCAGTGGGGAGTGGGGCAGAGTTTCCCGGAATGGGAACTCAGCCCTCCCTCAGTTGTTGGAAACTCTGGAGTGAGGTATCATTGATTGGGAATGCATGGGTGGGAGGGAGTTCTCCAGGGCAATGTCTTCTTAGATTTTACACCCAAAGCAAAAGCAACAAAAGAAAAATAGATAAGTGAGACCTAATCAAGATTATAAACCTTTGTGCCTAAAATGCCTTTATAATGAAAGCAAAAGCAATCTAATTCTATGGAAGGATATATGGGGAAACCATATATCCAATGAGGGTTTTCTATCTAGAAAATATAAAGTATCATGAAGGTCGACATATATAGAATGAAAGACAACCCAATTAAAAAACGGACAAAGCTGCTGTCAATTGCAGTGAAGTGGGCATCGCCATGCCAGAGTCCTCAGGATTGGGAAATGAAATATGACCTAGAGTGGACTTACCGGTATTCGACTACGGAATTATTGTGGCTCTAGCAATGGAAGAAATTATATCACTGATGTGGAGACAGTGGCCACTGGAGTTGCTCAAGGCAGTGACAGGGAAAAGGAGGCATATTATGGGGGCGTTTTGGGGACTTGGAGTTGGCCTGAATGATATTGCAGGCACAGATGCAGGGCATTATATATCCTGCCATAACCCACTGAATGGACTGGGAGAGAGTGAAAACTACAAAGTAAACTACAATCCATGTGTGTAGCAATGTTCCAAAATTTGTATTCATCAAATGCAATGAATGTACACCACTAATGAAAGAAGTTGTTGATGTGAGAAAATGGGGGTTGTGGGGAATGGGGCATATGGGAATCTCCTTCATTTTTTAATGGAACATTTTGTGTGATGTATATATCTCTGAAAAATAAACAAAATATTGCATCTGAGGCTGAGTGGAATCTCTCCTGAGTTATTTATGGTAGACTGAATCAAAATAAATGTTTCTAACAGTGAAAAAATGAAACTAAAAATACATTTTGAAACATGGGCAAAAGTCTTGGATATGGCTTCAAAGGGTAAAAAATGGCAAGAAAGCACATAAAAAGATGCTCACTGTCATTGCTATGATGGATATGTAATTCAAAACCAAAATGAGATATCATAACATACCCACTAGAATGGCTCTTATTAAGACATGGAAAATAACAAGTACTGGAGAGGATGTGGAGAAATAAGAACACCCAGTCATTGCTGGTGGCAAAGGAAAATGGCCGCACAGCAGCAGTTGGACCTTGCAATATGGAGAAGGCATTCCCTCTGAAAATTCTGTGATGACTGGTCGCCATGGTTACTTCATGATGCACATCTGCCTCACGGTTCTAACTGTCACTCTGTGCCCAGAGAGATTTGAAGTTGGTGGCAGGTGGAAAAGCTCCCAGCTTCGTTCGTACGGCTCATAGAGATGGGAAATCTCAATTGCTGCTCAAGAGGTGTGAACATACTGACTTACTTAATCTAGCTACTACCCCTCAATTTGGCTAGTGATTTTTCAACAGAATATTCTCCTCATTCGTTTCTAGTTTCTCCTCTCTAACTCATCCTACAACATTTCGGATGAGCTTTATACTTGTCTCTTACTACTTCGTTCATATTTTAGATCCTTCTATCAAGCTGGTTGCCTTAAAATGAATCTCCCATTAGAAAAATTTAGTATTTCTTTTAATGTTCTGTACCCTTCCATCTTCTCCTCAGCTCCATGTCTGTTTTGCCGCTGTTTTTTAACTCAGCAAGGGCCAAGTAAATTATTTATTTCAGAATTTGGAGTTAAAATGGATGGCTAGACATCAGAAGTGAGGCATTTCATAAGACGAAGTGTACTAAAGTTGGTTTTTAACATGCTTTACCATTTCTAAGCATCCTGAAATGCATACATAACTCAGTATGTTTAGGGAATCTATTGCTTCCATTCATATAACTAGTTTTCCAAAGCTAGTTTTAAGAACCTGAGTTTCTAAATGTCAGTAAATGAACCAATATGCACCTTTCCTTTTATCCTTGGGGTTTATCCAAAATTTTCATTTGACAAACTTACTTATTGATGCTTTCACTTACCCACTGCCCTCCCTAATGGTAAGTATGGGGGAAATACTGTAATTTTTTTCTCCACCACCTAATGAGCAGCATATCTTTCAACACACAGCAATAGATAGAAAAATAGGAAAATGAACTCATAGACATTGATAGATAAGCAAGTGCTTTGACACTTTCCCACACAGAGAAAAAAGATAATGTATATAGATGAGAAGAGAAATAACATTTATGCAGTCGGTGGCCCAGTAGCAGCCCAGTTCAGGTTTGGTATAACCAACATCCATAAAGAGAAGCATCACGAGTAAGCAATGTTCCCAGAATAATTCATGAGAAGTATTCCTGATATACTGAGAGTTACTCTGTGTCTTCCCACCTCCCACAGGTGACCCATCTGAGGAACTCCCTAATGCCAGGGCAGATGAGGAGAACCCATCTAACACAAAGGTAGGGTTGACGTTCTTTATTTAAAATAAATGTGTTGGTTTCTTGGTTTCTTTCTTTTGCAATCAAATTCAGAGTTGAAAAATTCATCATGTAGAGTATAGAATTTAGGTACTGTCTACTTGGGGGTAAGCAGGAATGGGTAGACTCTCTTACCAACGGACAGCTGGTGCCAGAGGGCCTTCAACATCGGTGGTGTCAGTTGGGAGACACTATGTAGAAGACCCCCTGCCTTAGTGGCATTTTTTTCTCCTTAGATTAATAATTTTGTAATTGTCTGCCAAAAAGGAATAGAAGGAAATACATTCTGGGAGGGTCTGCACCTTTTCTAAAGGTGTCCTCTACTTTGCTTTTTTGTTCTTTGACTTAAGAGTGGATCCCCACCTGGTTTTCTATAGCAACTAAGAGAGCAAAAGACCTGTGTAAACGATACCCAGCCTAATCTGACTCTCACATGCTTTCTTTTCCTCCATTACAGGTAGCCTCAAGAACAAGAGAACAAGGTGTGTATTCTGGAATCACTGAATGGCTGGGGATAGAAAATAATAGAAATCTAGATGAATAGGTGGGCTTTCCATGATGGCTTAGGTGGGGATAATTGGGATAATTCCCAGTTCCTTGTGGGAGTGAGAATTGGGGATGGTGTGAGAAAAACTGATCTCAAGGGAAAGAACCTTGATCATGTTTCTTCAACTTTGATCATGTTTCTGGAAGCAGCTGGGTTGCCCTTGGGTAGTGTGGATTAGTATTGATTGTAGTTGAGGCCTGTCAATGAGTAAGTCTGTGTTGTGTAACTGTGAATCTGAATGTGTGTATGTCTGTGTGCTTGTATTTATTCATACTAGGCAGTGTTCCTGTTTACACGGGTAAATCAACATTGTCAACTCTACCAAGAAAATGATTCCTTCTGGCCAGTGCACAGTTTACATACAGTAACTTATTAAATCCTCATCACAGCCATATGTCACGCATGTGTTTAAAATACTGACACCTCAGCTGGAATGCAGAGGCACAGAGACCTATGTCAACAGTCTCACTAGAGCCTAAGATTTAGAGCCAAGTTCTGTACCCAGGCATGAGGCTCCAATTTTGAAACTGAACCTGCATCTAAAGCTCAGACATGGAGATATCAAACACTGTACATGGGAAATTTGGACAACATTGGCATCCATGCATGTACTTGAAAGTTTTCAAGCCTACCGAGTTTTCAACCACTGCTCATCATTATAAGATTTTGCCAGTGTCACATAACCCAGATTACCTCTCAAATTACCGTACTGCTAATTTCACATGCATTTGTCCAGTCACATATCTGAGAGTTCAAAGTCACTATGTAGGGAAAGAAAGTCAATATCTCTTAGATTTGGGTCACTCATCATTACCTGGCCAGTATCTGATTAAAATCGGGAGATTCTTCTAGTGTATTTGCTAACATTAATGCCAGTAGCCCAAGAAATGTGCCAGTCTTGCAAGCCATGAGTTGTGTGTACAGCAGAAGGTAAGAACTCAAAATTTCCCTTGGTTGTTAGCCCAGGTCACCCTTATTGAACTGTCTTGTGTGCCTGGTTAGAGATCCTCTGTGCTCAACCCATGCCTATCTCCTTAATGAATTCTCCAGTGTGGGCTGCTTAGTGCCATCACAGATCACGCACCAGCTCATTCATGAACACACACAAGGAATAAAAGAGGAACTTGTTATTATGTAACATTTTCATAATCTACAACTTCTATAAATATAAAAAATTTTTTTTGAGAAGGAAAACACAATAGCAAAAAGAGTAACCTTAAATGTTAGGATTTCAACATTTTAAATTTCAAAATTGGATTTCCTATATATCAACAGATTACTGAATAAATACACAAAATACTGTGCCCAGAACTCAAAATTCCAGACCCTAAATAAACTGTAAACTTCCATAAAAGGGACAACAAATGGAGAGGCAGCATAAATGGACCTGCAGAAGGTGAAATGGTTTTAAAGGTGGTTAAGCTGTGCTTCAGAACAGATGGTGTTATGGGATGCAGGTTGTGTCATAATGAACACATTACTATTTATGCATTTGTAGATTTACCATTTGTAAGACACTTTAGGAATCCTGAGCTGGAAATCCAAGGAATCTTTTTCTCATTTTTTCCTGAACTTTTCCCTCCCTCCCTCCCTCCCTCCCTCCCTCCCTCCCTCCCTCCCTCCCTGCCTTCCTTCCTCCCTTCCTCCCTCCCTCCCTGCCTTCCTTCCTCCTTCTTTCATTCCCTCCTGTAATCATTGTTGTCTCTAAAGACTCACTTCTTTCTGTTTTATAGCAAATATTGATTTTCTCTAGGTTTTTTTTTTTTCATAACAACTCACTTAAGACTTTTAAGGTGCTTCAGTGGTTATGAAGCATGACTATATAAATAAAATAAATGCTTAACTTAAATGGAAGGATTCCTTTTAACAGTCTTTTGCGTTAGTGACCTGTCTATCTTCATAGAAAACTTTTGCCAGATTTTGAAGTACATCACAGAATTGATTTCTTTGCATGGTTTGTTTGTAGTGTTACTTATAAGACTATACCCTGTATGACAAAAATATATTCAAAGTACAGATAGGTGTTTTCATTTCATATTTTTGCCGGGAAACAAATGGAATGAAAATCTTAACTTGAATATCTCATTCTCCAAGATATTAAAAGGCAAAAAAAAAAAAAAAAGGAGAACTAAAATGTTTTGATATTTGTCTCCTGTCAAATCATCCACAGTACAGGTTCTTTTGCAGAAGGTGTCACCTATACAATATATGTCAATTGCATTGATGTATAGAAGGGATAATTGTATCCTGGATGCTCTGGATGCCTCTTAAATGTGCCAGAATGACCTGGGTATAAAGATGAACACCAAGAATGGGTGCACACATGGAGAAATTCACCCATGATGCTGTGGGGAGGGCGCTGTTACATTCACCTGGAAAACAGTGTTCTGGTATGGATTAGAGGCATGTGCACCTGTGACCCAGCAGTCCCTGTCCTTGTTCTATATAATCTAAGGGCCATGAATGAGGCATGAATGCGATGTCCACAGAAAGGCCTGCAAAGACTCATTTGCAACAGTTAGATCCTGAGTAGTCATTCAGGGAAACAATACAGTGTATAAAATGTAGAAGGAATACACTTATTGTTCAATGTCCTAATGTGATATAATTACTTGGCATTCCAAACAGCGAACGTTGATTCACACAGCAACAGCTTGGAATTCCCACAATATTCAGATATAACATCCAGCCATACTCAAAAGAGTTTATACTGTGTGCTTCCATTGATAGGGTGTGAAAAAGAGAGAACTCTAAATTACGGCAATCACGGTCAGAATGGTGGTAATTGCTGGGGGCTACTGACAGGAAGTAGCAAACGTTAGGCTGCCAGGGGCTGGACACATTCTGAGTGTAGGTCAGGGTGTTCACAACACGTGTGCTTATATGAACCACCAAGCCCTGTGAAGTGCATTTGTGTACTTCACAATCATTAAAATAAGCATTAATGTTTAGAAAAAAGAAATACAAAAAGTTAGCGTGCCCACAAAGTAATCTCCAGGTCCCAGTGGCTTCCTATGTTTACCACACAATATTCATAAAGACATCATGCCAAAGCAGAACACACTTGCAAAGAATAGATATAGAGGGACACTCTTTCATCAAATCAAGAGAATCTTGATACCGAACTCCAGAAAGACAAAGATGGGAAAGGGAAATTACAGAGAACATTCTTCTGAATACACGTGCTGAAATGCATGGAAAACATCTGCATTTTGGACCAGAGATTACAAAGGAAAGTACCTGGGATTTCCTGGCAGGATTTCTGTGGGATGATAGCAGAGGATGCAGGTTTCTGAGGGCAGCCTGGGAGAGGGAGTAGAAAGGAAATCCCTTAATTGATCAGAGTGTGGGACCCAAAGGAATACAGGCCCGGGTTGCTGAGGAAATCCCTAGATGGGGATTCTAAGCTATGTCTAGGGATGGGACTCTCTCCTTCCTCACTGCTTATTCAGGCTTCACTGGTTGAAGGGAGCTAGTGCTTTGCAGAGCTACCCTGGGCAGTTATTTGTGAAAATCCTGGGTTCTGAGCCACTGTGGTAGCCAAGCTGATGACTGGTCATCAGGAGTGGTTAGCTGACCCCCAGGAAGTCTTGTACAAGGCAGCTGACAGTGTGAATAGTTTGGGGTAGGATGTCCACAAGATTCCCTGGTCCTTCAGAGGAACTCCATTTGGGGGAAACTGAGTCATGTTCTGCATCAGAGAATTAACTTTTAGGCAGACAGTAGGGTGAGGATTTGAGTCATTCTCTTCCCTGGAATCAAGTACTTGGCTGGCCTTTGTCCACAGCTCCGGGGAGGGAACTTGGAACCCCTGGAATTTGCCAAGTTGGGGTAGCGCTTACATTTCCTGACCCAAATCCTTCACTCAGCAATGTTGTGAACACACAGGACTCATTTGGGGGTGACAGGACATTGCACATGTTCTCCAGGAGCTCTAAAGCATCACACCCATGTAGGGCTGAAAGTCAGTGTCACGCCTCCCCTGTCCTGAGCCATCAAGGCTCAGGACAAGCCACCCTCTCTGGAGCAAAGCACTAGTAGAATACTTGCTTATTCCTCCCAACCTTTAACAATTGAACTCTTCTAAGTCTTTTATGACATATTGGGCATTTTTCTTAAGGATTTGCTTGCATTTACTCATTTTCAGTTTCATAATATGCACGATTAAGTAGATCTTATTAAAGTTTTCAAATGACAGTGCTGAAAACTGAACCCAGAAAATTTACAAGCTATAACCTGGCTTGGGTGGCCTCTAAATGGTATTTGAACCCAGATGATCAGACACTAGCACACATTGGTCACCGTGCTTTGCTGCTTTCCTATGCTGACTCATCTACATAAGGGCATCCCACATCTGTCTGTTGAGTTTCTAAAGTGAACAACACAAAACTACAACATCTTTTGAAACCAAAATTAGACCCAATGGGGTCTTCTGGGAAGCTCCTTAATAAGAGGATGATAGTTTGAACTCTAAATAATTCATTGAAGATTTCCTATGCTCAACTGTCAATAACATGCCAACTGATATTTCTATTGTGCATGCGTTTCCCAGGTTCATGTCTCAAGTATAAAAAGAGAAAATGTGCTACTCAATCCAAAAAGTCTACTGCCCGCCATTCCCAGTCTGTCAGACGTCGCAAAATCACCATGTGGCCAAGGAAGAGGAAGGGACATCAAACATCCCCAAGCAACTCTTCTTCTTTGGAAGGTACAGTGGAATTGCAATCATTGTATTGCCTCAGTAATGTTGCCTGTAGTTTATGTAGTGTCCCCTACTGAGGGAAAACCTATACAAAGGCCAAGATGCCATCTTTTTAAAAATTAATGTTTGACAACTTTATTATTATTTTTTTAAATATACCTTGTAAGGTTCTTTTTCTCTTTTTTTAAGATTTACTGATTTATTTATTTCTCTCCCCTTCCCCCCACCCCAGTTGTCTGTTCTCTATGTCTATTTTCTGCGTCTTCTTCTTTGTCTGCTACTGTTGTTGTCAGCAGCATGGGAATCTGTGTTTTTTTTTTGTTGTGCCATCTTGTTGTGTCAGCTCTCCGTGTGTGCAGCGCCATTCCTGGGCAGGCTGCTTTCTTTCGCGCTGGGCGGCTCTCCTTACAGGACGCACTCCTTGTGCGTGGGGCTGCCCTAT
Source organism: Dasypus novemcinctus (assembly GCF_030445035.2). Classification (NCBI taxonomy): domain Eukaryota; kingdom Metazoa; phylum Chordata; class Mammalia; order Cingulata; family Dasypodidae; genus Dasypus; species Dasypus novemcinctus. The sequence continues at coordinate 87,304,557 of NC_080689.1, read as the reverse complement.
GCGGGGGACACCTCTGCGTGGCACGGCACTCCTTGCACGCATCAGCACTGCGCATGGGCCAGCTCCACACGGGTCAAGGAGGCCCGGGGTTTGAACCCCGGACCTCCCATGTGGTAGAGGGACGCCCTAACCACTGGGTCAAGTCACAACTTTATTAATCGTGTTAGTAGATAGCACCACAACCACATAATGAAAGAGGCACTGACAAAAGTTGGTTTGTGTTTACTGGTAAACAGCATTTCAAGGCAATGTTTGGTCATTAATCTATTTATGAACTTTAGCTGAAAGAGTTGACTTCAAAAAAGTGCTGTGAGATTGTTATAAGAATGATATAAATTGTTAGAGGAGTTTTAGATTCACATAAAAATTGTGCAGAGAGTACAAAAAGTTCCAACATGTTTCCCTGCCATCCTCCCAGTGCAGACCCAGCACTGTTTCCCCTGTTGACCACTCTCATTATTATGGATGTGTGTATAATTAAAGGGACAGTACCAGTACATTGTTTTGGAGAATCATGCTTCCTGTCTACCCCTCTGTGCATTTTGACAAAGGCATATTGTCATGTAACTCCCATGACAAAAATTCAGGTGTTTTATTGTGTCCCACAAATTACATTCAGAAATCCTTGGTAACTGTGTGTGGTGGGCTCATTTGGAAATAATGTATTTGCAGATGTGATTAAGATGAGGTCTATTGAATTAAGGGTGGGTGTTAATATTCTATGACTAGAGCACGTATAAGAAGGTAAGAGACAGAGGAGAAAGCTGTGTGAAGATGGACCGACACTGGGAGGAGGAGGCCATGGGAAGATGGAAGAAGAGACTGGAGTTGTGCTGCCATAAGCCAGGGCACCTGGAGCCACCTGAAGCCGGAAGAGTCAAGGAATGATTCCTGGCTAGGCTCCTCAGAGAGACAGAGTGGTGCTACGGACACGATAACTTTGGAGTTTTTGTCCCTAGATCTGTGAGGGAATAAGTTTCTGTTCTCAATTGCCACCCAATTTGTGGCAATTTATTATGGAAACACTAGGAAACTAGCCAGATTTGGTACTGGGAAGTGGGGTGTTGCCTTAATAGATACATGGAGAGGTCTCACAGAGGCTTCACATCAAAATATTGTTTCTGAACACAGACATGGGTGATGTTTACCCACATGTTTCCGAGTTGTGTGCAGCCAGTGAGACTTCCCATTGAGGCCCAGACATCAAAGATAACAAACAGAACTCAGCACTCTGCACTCCCTGGATTTCCAAATACGTTAAAAAAAAAAAAAACAAGGGAAATCATTGTTGTATTCAAGAATTTCGGAGAGTAGGCTTTTTGCATAAGATAACAGCAAAAAATAATGTACTTGTAGACAATTAAAAATATATAAAAAACTGTATATTGAAATTTGATTGACTTTCCCTCCATTTTCTATACTCCTCTAGGTTCTGTCGTTAAGTACCAACTGTTAAATTTTTGCACATCCTTTCAGATTTACTAATTGAAAATTCGTGTGCAAGTGACACTCTACCACAACTTTTCTAAGGGCTTTACCTATAGTACTCACATGTTCTTCATTTTTAAAGAAGTTTTAGATTACATGAAAGTTATTTGTAAATATAGGGATTCCCATATACCCCACCTCATCTGCTCACATTTTACACATTTAACAACACATTTCATTATTGTGATATATTTTTACAATTGATGAGCAAATATGGAAGCATTGTTACTAACCATGGTCTATAGTTTGCATTACCGTTTACACTATGCCCTGCACAATTTTACAGGTTTTGACAAAATGTATTCTGGCCTGTGTCTGTCATTGCAGTGCCATGTGGAACAATTCCAATATGCCAAAAATGCCCCATGTTACACCTATTCTTCCCTGTGCTTCCCCACAGAAACTGCGGTGATCACTGTCTTTCCATCAATGTGGAAAGGACTTCTAGTCCTAGAGTAATAATAAATCTACTTTGGTCCATATTTACATTTTCCTCTTATGTGTGTTCATTCCTCAATCTTGAGGATTTCGGAATGCTTATGCCCACGCTACTTCTGATTAAGATGGGTTTTAGGTCCTATGGGGTAGATGGAGGAAACACTGTTGCTTGCAGTGCTAGATACTCTCTGTCTTTTGGGATGGGTGTTGTCCATCATCCTTCTTTTGTTACTTATCCTGGGTGAATCTGAGGAACTGGAGAGTAGGTGTTGGCTGCAACTCTGCTGAGATTCAGGGCTCCAGTGGCATATGAACACACTGCAGATTTAAGTCTCTGGGACATACATCTAATGGATATAGTGATAAGTATAGGTTCAAATATATGGGCAGAAAAACCGTGTGTAGGAAATGAGCCTAACTCTGATACACCGGGGAGATTGGCTATCATATATTCTAAGGTAAGGCCCACCCATGTGGTGCCGATTTCCTGAGTTTGGCTGAAAGGCCTAAAGTGTCCAGATGTCTCTAGAGCCCACAGCAGCACCCCTGCTTGAAGCACTGCTTTCTATGGCAGTCATTGAGATCGTCCTGAGATGTGCAGAACACTCATGTCCCTGCATGTGTCAATTATTAGTTGAAAGAAACTGGCTGTGAATCAGCAGTGATGGTCATTTGTATGGAGCCTTCCATATCATGAAGGGTACTATATTCATTTTGCAGGGCTGCCATACAAAGTACCAAAATCTTGGCCACATAATAGCAAACAGAAAGAATAAGACCTAGAAATGTGTTCTTCTACAGCTCTGGAGTGCAGAAGTCTGGAATCAATGTGTCACAGCACCATGCTCCCTCTGGAGGCCCTAAGGGAAGAGTTCTCCTTTGGCTTTCCCTCTCTTTTGGTGGAGGATGGCAATCTTTGGTGATCCATGGCATGTAGCTGCATGAGTCCAGCCTCTGCCTCCACATTCCTATAGCCTTCTCCCTTTACTGTTTCTTTCTGTGTCCCTTCTCATTTTACAGGGACACTAGCCGGTTGGATAAGGGAGCTTGGGAATGGTATTACATGCCTATTTCTACATCAATGTGCTCTCTGGCTAGGAAAATGTTTCATGTTTCTGGGGAGGTTTAATTTTATTTCTTTTCCCCTTTTGAGTTCTTGAAAACTTTGTTGCAGATGCTTTGGTATTTACATTTTCTTCTGATACTTTTTCATTTTTCTTTCTTTGAGAATTACTCAAAGAATTGGAACTTTATGATAAACACTTAGTGTCTTACACATAAAATTATTTTGTCATTTGCTTCAAGTGTCATTTGAAAATTACCCGTTTCCTAGATGCCTTAATCACTGTTTCAGTCATCGTGTAGGCACTGCACAGGAGCACTCCCTGATAAAATATTGGTCAGTGTCTTATTATACCTCTCTAAACAGTCCTCTCCCAATCCTTTCTCCATCCCTCCTTTCTCCACTCCACCCTACACAAACACACATACAGCACAGCAAAGAAACATATTCCCATTTAGATGCTGCCAACATTGGGGTCACTATAAAGGTCTCCTAATTCTTCACTCAGAACTCTGTTCAAAGTTAACTTGTGGTTCATTCCATGACTTGGCAAATATATCAATTGAGACACTTATAATTAAGGTAAAAAATAATCCAAAGTGATATTTTTATGCATTTTGGGACAAAGGACTTCATAATAAATAAGACCACTATCATTTGTAATTGCTGTTCATCTCACTTGACTGGGTCTCTGTTAACAGTCAGGGAACTCATTCATTCAGAAGAACAGGCATTACACTTAGGCTGTCAACAATGGGATCTTTGCCAGCTTTGTCAGATTCATTCAAAAGGGAGATGATACATAAATAATGTGGCTGTTGTTAAGCAAAGCAGGTAAACTTGGAGTGTGGACTCCTGGGTTGGAAACTAGCTGAGTCTTGAGTAGATGTATCTTGAAAGAATATATGCAAATTGATAATAAGCACAAGAAATGATACTCAATATAATTAATCCTCAATGAAATGCCAGTCAAAACCACGATGAGGTGCCCCTTATATCCAGTAGGGTAGCTAACGTTTTTAAGAGAAAATAAAATGAAAAATAACAAATATAAGTGAGGCTGTGAATCAACTGGAAGGCCCATACATTGGTGGAAGGAAGGTAAAATGGATCAGCCACATTGGGAAATAGTTTGGCAATCCCTCATTGAGAAAAACACAGGATTACCATAGGGCCAGCAATCTAACAACTAGGTCTATATATAAAAAGAATTTAACTTAAAAGGGGGACACAAATAGGTATTTGAAAACTCAGTGTTTTTTGCAGCAGCATTCAGAATGGCCAAAAGTTTCAAACCACCCAAGTGTCCATCAAAATGGGAATCAGTAAAAAAAAAAAAAAAAAAAAAAAAAAAGCATATCCATAGAATGGGCCACACAAAGTAAAGAAGTTCTGATGCACCCTACTATATGCATGATACTTAAAAACACTATACTGAGGAAATAAGGAAGATATGAAAGAAAGACAGTGTATCGATGTACTTATTTGAAATATAAGAAAAAGAAAACTCAGAGAAAGAAAAGGAGATTAGACTTTATTACCAGGGGCTAGGGAGATAGGAGATTAGGCTTATTGGTTAATGGCTACAGTTTCTGTTTCAGGTAATGAGAAAATTTTGGAATTGAATGTTTGATGGGATGGTAACACAACATTGGACATGTAATTAATTGATGACAGTAAATTAATTGTATAGATAAAAATGAGTAAACTGGCAAATTTTATGTTTGTAGATGTTAACTTGTTGAAAATTTTTTAAAATCCTGTAGAACAGATGAGAAACTCAAAGTCAACAAAGATCTGTGAGGGCGAAGCAGTAGCTCATGATGTCAATGAGATTCCAGCAATTTTGCTGGATTTCAGAATGGGCCAGATAAGAGTTGGAGCCATATCACTGTATCATATTGTACATTTTAGTACCACTTGTTCGTGAGCTATTTCACATTGATTTAGACTCTCCTTAACTACAAAGCCAAGGGTCCTATTTCTGATGCCCATGATTTCCTCTCTTTGGTCTCCTTCTTCCATGAAGTGTGTCTGGGTAACTCCACAGTCCATGTTTCCTGACCACCCGGACCTGCACATTGTAAGCCCCTGTCTGGGTCAGGCAAAGATCCCTGAATAATATCAGCCACACCCCACTGTACTGACTGTTACTCTGTGTCCCCCTAGCTCCCCTGGAAGACCTGGTGGAGGACCCTCTTCGTGACAGGGAGGATGAAGTGGTTCCACCTAATGTTGAGGTAAGGTCATCTGTTTTGGTCTAAGACAGAAATATTCCTTTCTCTTATTTGTCCTTTTCAATTGAGTAAATATCATAATACATGATGGTGTGAATTATAGATATCACCCACTGGTCAGGGGAAAGGATATTTGGAAGGGTTCTCTTACCAAAATAGCCCTGATAAAGAAGGCATTAGAAATTGAAGCACCAGGTTATATAGCATATGGTAGTGGGCTTGTGCCTCAGCACCAGTATTCTGCTTGGATTTGAACTTTTGTAACTCCCATCAAAATGGTCTGGAAAGTCAAATCCATCAGGCAACACTTGAGCCATTCCTAATGTATTTTCCATGTTTATTTACGGGGCCTTTGACTTTACGAATGCTTCCTATCAGTTCTCATAAAATCACCAATACCTGAGAAGATGCTACTCGACATCATAGGATCCTCACAGTGTTTTCTTTTTTGCAATTCCAGGGGAACTCCAGAGAAAGTGAAAACGGTAGGTATTCTGTGCTAATCCCACATCCGAGGGTAAAACAGAGGTGAAATAAGGAACTTCCAGAAAACGTTCAGCTGGGGACATCCTGGACAAAGCATCATGGTGACGATGAAATGGTTTCTCTGAAGGGAATCTGCCCTTGTTACTACAGTCTGTGGTTTTGTCTGTGGTCTCTTTAGGTTGTGCAGGCTTTGCATGCATGGGGGCTTGGGGGGGTCTAGTGTGAGTTTCTGTGGTGTAATTTTGACTTTGTTGTGTGTGCATATGGGGGCAACCATGAGCAGTTTCCCAGATGTTATAGCCCATTTAGACTGGACAATTACCAGGGACAACAGGGGCAGTTTTCTCAAATATACCCCATCACCACTGCATGTTCTATGTACATGAACTTGTTCCACACTCGCCAAAGCTGGACCTGGGGTTTGCTTTCTATGACCACAACACAGATGGAAAACTGAGGGCAAAGGTGAACATCCCAAGCTCTTTCACTGCTAATGGGATGGTACTAAATGGGAACCTAGTCACATGTCATAATACTTTGAGTTACAGGCCTGAACTTGCCACTCAGCCATCTGCTTACTAGAAACCATACAAGGGAGTTACAGCACCTGTATATATGCATACACCAGAATTTACATGAGCCTACAAAGAGACCAAAACTGCCCATCATTATAAAGTAGCCTCAGTGGTCACATGACCTAGGCCAAGTACCTGTGCTGGCTACCACAGACTTTGATATAGTTATTAGTGCTCAAAGGACACAGTAATCATACATGCTAATGAGCAGCTCCAAATTCTGAGAGTCATGAGGCATCACATAGGATGACGTGATCCATGATAACTGGATTGAGGTCACAGCTCAGGAACTTACCCGAAGCAGATAGGCATCGGGAAGACAATTTAGTACATATGACAGCATCATCCCAAAGGACACGATAGGCACTCAAATCACGAGTCCCACAAGATGGTCTTTGAAAAATAAGAATGCAGACACATCTTGGTTCTTAACCTGGTGTCCAAACCCCTTGTGGAAACGTTCCTAAAGAGCTGCATTTGTGGGTGTTGACACTCAATCTGTATGTCCCTACATAATGGCTATCCCACATTTGATGGCCAATGATGCACGGTCAGTATTTCAATGGCTACTCACACTTGGTGTGGGAGAGAAAGACTGGAAGTAAAACCATCTGATTAATAAGTGTTGCTATTTAAATGTAAGATTTTAGTATTCCCAATCTTCTGTGATATGTTATCTTTATCCCAATGGGTTAGTGAATAAATGCAATAGAATGCATTACATGGAATGGAATCCAGACCACCAGAATACTTTGCTTCTAATCAAGTGATAAATTTCCGTAGAACAAATGGTAAATGCAGTGTCTATATATGTGGCATGGAGATGGAATTCACTTGCAGTTGTCCAGAAGATACTGGCACTTAAGTTGAGATGTACTATAAAGAGGAGGGATGGTGGGACTCAGGCATTGAATCATAGCATGTTTTTCAGTGCCATTTGTACACTGGGTATGGTCAGAAGGTTTAGGTTGATATTAGCTTCAGAGCTAGGGATATATATTTGTTTCTTTCTGGCTGCTCTCTTTGCATCCTTCCTTCATGATAGAAGACGGTCCCACAGCAGTTCTCAGCATGCTTGATAAACTACCTCCTCTACACAGTTAAGAGTCTTGTCCAAGGCTGTAAATATTTACTTTGAAATTTATGAGAAACACACCAATGTGATGAGTCATTCTGTGTCATCCTAGAAGACCAGGAACAACTGATGGGGGCACTTCCAAGTGATCAAGAGGATGAAGAGGTCCCATTTAAAGCCAAGGTGAACTTACTAGTCATTGATCTAAAGTTGATTTTTTGGTCTCTTCCACTGTAATTGATATCAGATGAGGATACTTAATCATGAACATATTAGATGAAATATTACATTTCCTTGGGGTGGGAAGCATCATGTGGGGGCTCTTCTAACTGATCCAACATTGAAGAGATCAACCACAAAGGGGAGCAGAAGTTGACAAAGTAGGCTTTTGCTCAGCTACAATTTTTTTCTCCTTGGATTAAGAATTTGTAATCGCCGCCCAAATTGAACTTAACAAATGTGCATCCAGGAAAAGCTCATGCCTTTCTTGGTGTGTCTGCTACACCTGCTCATCAGGTTTGCTTGACCCCTATTTCACATCTGAATTTCTAATGCTGCAAATCAAGCAAAAATCCTTTGCAAACAGCCGAAACATGATCTGATCCTCATAAGGTTTTCTCTGATTGCAGGTGGCCCCAGGAGAAAGTCAAACAGGTACATATCTAGAATTGCTGAATTGAGGTAATTTTGGATTAGACAAGCAGGGCATTGATCCTAGGTTTGCCTGGAAAGCCAGGGTGGTTCCAGTTACTGGTGGGATTTTTTGAGGTATGGTTAAACATTAAACATTAATTCCTCCTGATAAGGAATGTGGTCATGCTCTATTGTTCTCTCAGTAGATGTATTCACTTCACTTGAATGGATTTGTGTCTATGGCAGTCATGGAGTGTGTATGAGCGAAGCCTATTGGAGGGATTGAGAAGGTGTGTGTTGGGGCATTGCTGTGTGTTTCCCTAAGTGAAGGGTCCAACATACACAGGACAACTGTCATTGAAACCTTTCTAAAACACCATCACATCACCACAGCACATATTGCATATAATAACCTGTGAACATCTCACTAGAATCATTCCTGGAATTATGTAAACTCTCCCTATCCCTTACAGCCAGGTTCTGAGGGGCATAAGTTAATGACCCGAGATTTCAAATTCCTAAGTTGTAGAGACAAGATTTGGACTGAGGCATGTAACCCCTATACTACTACTCTGAACTACTGAATATTACCTAATCACAGGTATGGGTCACTAGTGACAATGAAGGAATTTCCACTGCCTATATATATGTAGGTGCCCATGGCATTTCCTAAACATGACACTCGTGTATTAGATATTCACAGGGGTCACATAACACAGGTTAGCAGGTGCATTTTACAAGATACTTATTCACAGTTATTAGTGTGAAAAACACATAGAGAGCCCCACATGTTGCTGGTAAACTCACAGACTCTCAGACTCGTGAGGTTTCAGTAGGACAAGCTTGCCAATCGCTGCCAGTACTGGGTCACAGCTCAGCACATGGCCCGAGCAGACAGACAGGGATTGGAGAGATATTTTCATCTATTTAATAACGTTATCACCATAAGCCATTAAAAAAAAAAAAAAAAAAGATCATTCTGTGAGCTGCTCATTTGAGGAAGAGTAATGAGTAAGAACTCAAATTCCCTCTTAGCCATTAGGTTCATGTTCATCATTCTTATTTCAAGTTTCCCTTATAGCTAGCACAGAGATTCATGCTCAACCTTCAATCGATCCTAACTCTCCCACTGTGGGATGGCTCATATAATCATGGAGAGGCACATCACACAATGAATACAAAAACATGGTAATGAAAAGGAAGATGAAGGAAAAATATCATATGGTGAACATTGGATACTTTTAAATGGTAGTCCATGAGTACTATGACAAACCCTATAAATATTATCTTTATGACACCTGTTAGTGACTCAATACAAAAGAATACCTTGTCTAGAATTAAATCCAGTCAACCAATAAATGAATAAATAAAACACTACACAACAGATTAGTATTGTAGTAGGAGCACTTTGCATTAGTGGAGATGGAAATGACCTTGGAAAGTTCAAAAGGGCATTGACAACTTGTCTAGATTCAAAACAGGAAGGGGGAAGCAGATTTTGTCTCAACGGACAGAGCGTCCACCTACCACATGGGAGTTCCAGGGTTCACACCCAGGGCCTCCTGACCCATGTGATGAGCTGGCCCACGCGCAGTGTTGATGCGCACAAGGAGTGCAGTGCCATGCAGGGTTGTCTCCCACATAGGGGAGCCCCACACACAAGGAGTGTGCCCCATAAGGAGAGCCTCCCAGCATGAAGAAAGCGCAGCCTGCCCGGGAGTGGCGCCACACACACGGACAGCTGACGCAACAAGATGACGCAACAAAAAGAGACACAGGTTCCCAGTGATGCTGACAAGAATATAAGTGGACACAGAATAACACACAGTGAATGGACACAGAAAGCAGACAATGGGGGGGGGGGAGGAAGGGGAGAGAAATAAAAAGTAAATCTTAAAGAAAATAATAAAAACACAACTATTAAAAAAACAGGAAGGAAAAGTGATGGAGCTCTGTAAGTAATACCATCTGTTTAATACTATTTTTAGATTGAATATATCATGTTGAATTTGGATACCTTTAGGTACACAGACAAAAAGTTTTCATTTCTCATTTTTTTCCTGTTCCTCTTCTCCTTTACCATCCTTCTTCCACCAAGGAGGATGGCCCAGCAACATATTCTTACAGACTTATTACCCCTCAGGTCCCTATTTTCTTGCCCCCTGCAGTGTCAGGGTAGGTCCCTGAGTAACCCATGCACACCACCCAATGTATTGACATTTACTCTGTGTCCTCCCAGGAACCCCTAAGGGCCTGCTGGATGAGTCCCCCAGTGAGAGGGAAGATGAGGAGGTTCCATCAAATTCCAAGGTATGGTCACCCGTTCTTTCTCTGTTGTCAAATTGCTGATTTTAAGTTTTTTTGGTTTTTTTTTTTTCTTTGTTTTATTTGCCAATTGAGTTCAGATATGAAAATCAGACCAAATAATTATAGGTGATGTCTATGATTTCCTTAGTCAGGAGAGTGTTCATTTGGAACCTTTTACTAACATCTCTGCTTCAAGAGGAACTTCAAGGAGTCCCCCCTACATTACAGGGCTAGGTTTCCTCCTCAATAGATGGGAGAGATGCATAAAACAGGAAATGCTATGCCTTTCCACAAGTGTCTGTTACAATGACTTTTTGGGCCTTCATCTCAACCCGTTTCCCATCTAGTTTTCTAAAGGCAGCAAGAGAGTAAACCAGCTGTGCAAACACTATACAGCCTGCTCCAGTCCTCAGAGGGTTTTCATTTCTCTAATTGTAGGTGGCTTCAGGAGTAAGTGAAAACGGTATGTATTTTGGTATCACTTTACTTCTTTTTTAAAAACATCTAGATGATTTAAACTAGGGGTTTCATGCTTTCTTTACTGTGGAAAGCATCCCGATTTTACCTTCCATGTGGGCATAAGAAATAGAGGGGTCCTTCTGTTTTAGAGGAAGAAAAATGTCCACATTGTACAGTACTTTCAGCAGTTGTGTTCCCCTTGGGTGGGTTGGGTTTTTGTTCATATCCCATGATAGTTGCACATTTTACAAGTATTTAAATGTTCAAAGTTCAACAATAACATTGGGCTTGAAAATGGGCAGGAAGAGCGGTAAGAAACTGTCATTGAACAACATCCTCTTTTTTAGTACCTTTACAGGTTCCTTTTATGGTGCTTTGGGATGTCTTTAGCTACAGTGCCAAGGACTGCTTCCCTTTGTATTGCTGCTCCTCCCTGTTGCCCTCCTTCCACTCCTTAGCAGCTCACTTAGGCTTGCTGAATACCTGCCTCCTTGTTATTCTAATCCCTCGTCCAAGTCAAGCAATGCTTCATGACTAAATCCAGAGCAACTACCCCAATGTACTGATGCTATTCCTCTGTTCTCCTAGCTCTCCCGGAGGGCCTCCTGGAGGAACTTCTGAGTGCCCAGGCAATAGAGCACACTCCATTTACTTACACCAAGGTAAGCCCAACTTTCTTTATCTGAGATAGAACCACTGCATTCTTGGTTTCTTTCATTTCTAATCCAATTCAGTTACGAAAATTTGACCACGTACAATATAGATGAGAGGTTCAAATGCTTGGTGCGTCAGTGTTCAGTGGGCATGTATTAGGAGCTAATCCCGGTTTGAAGGGGGCAATCATAAATGGCAGCATCAGGTTATAAACTATATGGCAGGAGGACATTCTTTAGCAGAAATTTTTTCACCTGGAATTAAGAATTTTGTACTTAGTAATCAAAATGGACTTGAAAACTGCATCATGCAGGACTGTTCATGCTTTACACCTGCTTTTGGTTTTCCTTAACTTCCTTCTTTCCCTCTTGTATTCTAAAGTCACCAAGAGGACACAAGCCTCTTGTAGCACTATAGATTAAGTTCTGATCCTTACGGCATTATCTTCTCTGTAAAATTGCAGCCAGTCCCAAGAGCAAGCAACAATGGTAAGTATTCTGAAATCCTACACTTGCTGAGAAAAAGTCCAGATATTGAAAAACATGAATCTTCCTTGTCGATTGAGTTTAAAGAGGTTCCTGATGACAACTTCCTTGAGGGAATAAGGATTTGGGTGTGGTGAATGAAATGGATATTCCAGGTAAGAACTAGGGTTGTCTTTCTTAAGAAGTTGAGTACTGATTAGTTGGCATGTGTTTGTCTGCATGGAAGTGGTGTGTGTTTACATGTGTATGTTTGTGATGTGATTCTCAGAATACATGTTTTGATTCTCAATGGGCATGTGTACAAATGTGAGTCTTTAATGAGTTTTCTGGATTTTTCACACACCAAACAGCACAACGACTAGTGTCAACTTTCTTTGTAATAAATCCCATCAGTATCTCTTCATGGATAAATATATATGTCAAATATTATCAAATTATGTACTATGTCAGTGTGGCTTACAATATGTAGTGTGGCTTACAATATGTCAAGTATACCTCAATAACTCAAGAATAATCCATCAACATCAAAGAAAATTTTCATGAAGCTCTACAGGGACAGAAATGTGGTACAGGACCCTTTTTCTGGGATGTAATAATATGTCTTGGCTTAATAATAAGCTTTATAAGGCTTTACTTAATACCTCATAGCACTTTGAATGGTCAGGATGAAAGAAAGGCAGACATACATGTCCATTCATTAACGTATGAGACAGGGCAGTTTTGAGAAGGTGAAGAAAAGTCTTCAGAACTGGACATTTAATGAATACAGTCCAAAGAACTTGAGATGTTAGGTGCTTTGACTCCTAATCTACACATTTTCTTCAAGTCTCTTCTGCCTGGCAGAGTCTCTAAAGTTCTGCTATGAATTTGTCAACATTTGTCATTTTAGTTCACACAGCCAGGGCATCCAGAGCAGATTCTAGTTTTTGCAGTTTTGCTAAAGCCCAATACCCATTTGTGCTGGTAGCTGTGGTAGGGATGATGCAGAAGGGAACATGTGCATCCTCACAAAATGCTCCCCAAGGCAGCAACCCAGAGTCTAGCACTAGGTCTGTGCTTTGAACTCATCTAAGACAGAGCATGTCCAAAGAGTCATAATTTCAGGGTGACAAGATTGGAGGTCAGTGCTCTATTTTCCAGCTAAATAAGGGAGTGAGAAGTTGAGAGCTGATACCTTCCCCTCCTCTCCCTCACTTGCAAGCACTTTGCACTTTCTTGCTAAGGCCTCAGGCTCCAGAGGGGCCCAGGAAGGTCTTAGAACCCAGGGCAGAGAGCTGGGTTTTCCTATGGTAGCCAGCAAGAGATCTCAAGGAAGAAGGGAGGGATGCGAGTGGCCCAGTCCTTAATAACGTTCCTGCGGATCTTTGTTTTCCTGAAGACTGGCTTGCGGACTGCAAGTATGACTCCACTAGCAGCGAGGACGAAGACGACAATCCAGGTAGGTTACAATTCTCAAGGAAGGATCCAATGGAGAAGATACCAAGATCAGTAGTTATACCTGGTGCCTTGGAGTCTATGGAAGGGGGCATGATATTAGAAAGTATAGGAAATATTTATGAGGGCCTGCTTTCATCTTTTCGTTTTCAATAACATAAAAGTAGGAGATATAATGACCGTGAGCTTTGTGTGTGTTGTGTGTTAAATGAACTTTCCATGTATTTTTTAAAAAATTAACTTCCCATGGGTTAGTTTTTTCATGTCTTCTCAACAGTCTGACAACAAAACTTTGGTTTCCTTTGCTTAGCATCCCATAGTAACTGATACAAGAAATCGTGGTTTGGATTTACGTGTTGAACTTCAATGGAGCGGGTCTGTTGGGACACAATCTCTCAGGTTCTCACCTGGACCTGGGACAAAGTGTTTTTAGCTAGTGCCAGATGGCACCTGAGAAGTAGGGCCTCATCCCGTGCACTTTTAGATCTAGTTTTAACTTTCTTCATGTTCCATCCTTACTGCGGATCCTGCTTTAAAGGTTAACCATGGGTTGGAAGCCATGAAGAACATTTTCTCTGGGCTTAGCATGTACCTGTGTCCTTGAGAGGTGTGGCTAAAGCACATTCTTGAACTCACTACTATTTTGCACTTCCTACCCAAATCCAAAATGCCAGTGTAGTTTGGAAACCTAAATTTAATTACGTCTGAGAATGGTTTGAATCCAGTTGCCCCAGAAGAGCTTTCAAAGCCCAGCAGGCTTTCTGAGGACTTGTATGAATGGGCCGCTGACTTGTTTCACACACTGGCTCTCACAGTCCTACGGGGCTGGTGCTCTGGAATTGAGTATGCCCAAATCAGAGCCTCTTGGCAGCAGGGCCACAGGTTTCCTCCTGCTCTTTGAGTTCAGTGCTATGGTCAGCAGTGCCCTGTTTCTCAAGCAATATTCATTTCTCTCCCTGTGCCTTTCTGCAGGCTTCTCAAAGCACCCAAGGTACTCAGGCCTAAGAAGGCTTGATGAAACCTAGAAGGCTCAATTCATTTAAATGGCCACACATTCTACACAAGGCTATTAACACACCTGCAAGATAAGGGAACGTGGACAAGTTACTTTATGTCTAATTTCCTGTTAATCCTCTCTAAATCGCTTTTTTTGGAACCTATGGAGATGTTGAGAGGACAGAATGTTTGCGTCACACCTAAAGCCATACCAGACACTTCAAAAATCACTTGATTTTGGGGGTTGGTGGTAGCTCTCTTCCACAAGATCTGATTCAACTCCAGATCCTGAGTGTTGCATCTGGAATTGGTAATTGGCCAATCCATTGATTGGAGAGGGTGGCATGGTACACTTGATCATTCCCCTGTGTTCTCATAAGGAAAAACAATGTGAATGGAAGACAGGAATAAAGGAAATAAGCAGTATTGGGAGAGAGGAGAGGCAGGGAGTTTCTGAGGCAAGATGATGGAAAGGAAATCAACATCATGCTTAGCAAGACATAGAGAATATGTCTGCCTTCTTTGAGGACAAGGAGGAAATGGGCATTCCTCCCCAGAATTATAGTATATGAGGTCTGGTAAACGGACCCTGTTGACATTAGGCCAACCACACAGGGCACAGGAGACGTTATCGAGGCCCAAAGAAAGTTGGGGTGATACAGACAGAATTGGGTGCCAAGCTCAGGTCACGGTATGACAAAGACAATAGGGGCTCTAATTCTCCCCTGAACCCTAACTTTCTCCTTTCCTTTTGCAAGGTCACCCTATCACAGTCACCGCAATGATTCACTCAGAGGCGTTTTTCTCGGACTCAGAAGAGTCAGACGTAGAGAATGGCAATATGCATGTAATTTATTTCCTCTTCTTGCCTAATTTAAAAATCTTCCTGTTTCTTCTTTGTAAGCATTTCTTCGTAGCTCTTCTCTTTCCCCCTCCTTTTACAATTGTCATCTCAAAGGCCCTGGTAGCCTCCAGGAAGGTGAGGTTATACAATTGACAATGTTTTTAAGATGTTTCTCCACCTTCTTCACCTACTGTATTTTAACATTGCATGGATTTCCAACCCTACTATGCACCATAAATCAACTGGTGTGTCCCTGAATGGCCCAGGCGAGAAGTTGTGCTGAAGTCTGAAGCATTGGCCCACATCATGTGGGGTTGGCCCCTGGGAAGTTTGTTCTGGGATGGGCTCTCCCTTCACTGCCGTGTTCCTCCACATATGGCTCTGGAAAAGCAAGTGTGTTCTCTACCCTGCAGCTGTCTACACTCGTTGAGGAGGAGGAGTCTGTTTACATCGACCTTCTTTTCCGGGAATGCACAGAAGGAATCAATGATGTGAAAAGAGATGAAGAAGAGGAAGAAGAGGAAGAAGAGATGTTAGTGTGGAGTAGTGGGTAGGATGAAGAGGGAAGGGAAACAAGTCCACATGCACTAACTTTCTTTGCCACTTCAGGAAATTCAGCGTTCATGAGGAGCTTGCTGGAGTGCCTGCACCTGTGTGTGAATATGGAGGCGGAGATAGGAATCTGAGGGGGAAAATGAGCACAGGCAAGTGAAGGGTGCCCTGAGAATCTCTCCCCATGAGTAGAAGTGCTTTCCATGTAAGCCCTAGAGCTGATCAGCTATGCCTTCCCTTGGCTCCTTAATTTGTAGGAGAGGGCTCTAGCCCTCTTCAGAACCAAAGTTTGCCCTCCCAGTCCACCTAAGGCCTGCCAAATCCTCCTGTCTTTCTTACTGAGTGTGGTGTACACTGTGGAGTGACCTAGAGTGCCACCAGTTCTCACAGGGAAAGGGTGAATTGGCCTGTGTTAGGTTGCCAGGGCTGCTTTATCTGATACCAGTGATTAACTGGGGTAAACACAGGAATTGACAGTCAGTTTAGGAGATTAGAAGCAAAATCTAGGTGTCAGCATGATGATGCTTTCCCTGATGCTGCCAGCAACACATAACTCAACCTCTGCTTCCATCACCTGATCATCTGTCTTCATTTGTCTCCCGGTGCTCCTGCTCTGAATTTGTCTAGTCTTCCTCTCTTTGGAAGGACTCCAAGCGTATAGGATTAAGGTCACCCAGATGCAGGTTGGCCTCCCCTTCACTAGTAAGATCTCTGACGACCCTATTCACAGATGAGTTCACATCCAAAGGTGTGCAGGTGAGGATGAAAGCATGAGTTTATGGCTGCCCATTATTCAATCCAGAACCCAGAACAGTGGGGTCACTCTCAGGCAAACAGGGTAGCTACTGAGGCCCTGTTTTCTACCTCAGTGGGACCTGAGTCACAGCTGCCCAAGCCTTGGGGTCCTAAGCCTCTGTAGTTTCCTTCCTCATCCCACTTCAGCTCACACTCATTTTCTCAAGCTGTACTTCTTTAGAATTTATTCATGTATGTAGAATTCAAACAAACACAAAGCACAAAGGAAATCTCCCTGCAGGGCTTGCTAGGAATGAGAAAATCAGAGAGGACTGCATGTTACTTAAGTCCCCTTATTTATTTTATATTGTTTAAGTAATAACTCTTGTTAGATTATGATGAGTGTTTTGTAATACTTACATGTTGGAATATCTTAATGTAAGAAACTATATGATTTTGGCATCACAGTCACTTTATATTAAAATGGGTTGCCCAGTAAGCTCAGTGTTTGATTTAGAATGAAACTGTTAATTAGGGAAAGAGCTCCAGGAATCAGTCCCTTTTTAATCTGAGGCTTTCACCACTGGATGCTGTTGAGGACCAGGGTGGAGGGAGCAAGGTTATCGCTTCCACGCCTCTCCCTTCAGAATTCCTGCCCCTCACCTGGCCCAGGGAGATGGGACTCTGCCTTTTCTTTCTAGAGGACTTGAGCCCACCTTTTCTTCTGCATCAGTTTCGTTCTCCAGAAGACATTCACTTGAAAGGTGCCCAATCTAGCAATCAGGTCACAGCCCATTGCCTGGAAATTTAGAGACACTCTTAGTCACAGACAGCACCCTATGCAGACAGCAGCAGTAGGAATTCAGTCCCTCTGGATCTGGCTCGTGGGATATCATGGACCAAAGATCACCTCTCCAGGGTTGGTCTGAGGTAACTTTTGAGTCCTACAAACCACCTCAGGGAAACCCAAGCTCCTACCACCTCTGTGCCACCTGAGTGAGTCCAGATCCTGTATTTGTGTTGCAGATCCTACAACTGACTGCTACAAGGATGCTGAGCTGGAGGCCTCAGCCTGAAGCTGAGTAGAACTGGAGATCTATGGCGCTTGGCGACACTTATGTGCTCACCCTTCTACTCCACTATGAATGAACAACTAAGTGGCACTTTAGTTTTTAATCCAAAGACTTAGACGAAGTCTTAGAAATAAGTTTTACTTTTAATGTTATATGCCATATGAAACAACTTTTGTACCTTTACTACTTATATTTCTTATTCTTTATGTAATAAATAAATATACTGATAAGTACCCTAAGCAATGCTAGAGCTATATGAATTATAATATCTGGTCTCCGTATTGGCTCCCACCAAGGTGAAACACTCACTCATGGAATCCTCATTGAGTGTTTGTTGAAAAAATAACTGGAAACTGACAGCTTATCATAAGCCCTCCTGTCAATGGGTTTTTAAAATTTCATTTACTGAACTATGTTCAGTCACCTGGTATGGGTCATGCCAAAAATGCTCATCTTGGTCTAGCAGGATAACTTGAATTTCAGGGCCTTTTTCACTTACATTGCGGTGTTGCTATGTATAAAACCATGATTCACATTTCATTCCACAAATATTACCCCATTTGCATCTGGCACAAAATTTTGTTCTCCAAAACACTGATGAGATTCTAATTCCTTCACATAATATGAGTGAGTGTAAATGTTTTCACATTTTGGTTAACCTGGTTAATTTTCCTAGAATATCCCTTGCTTTTAGTCCTTCCAAGTCAGTGCACAGCATGCACTTCTGACACACAGCTTCAAAGAATTTCCTTCCAGAGGGGGAAAAAAAAAACAAATTGTAATTTTTTGGCATTTCTTTCAAGTCTTTGCTTTTGGATTTGCTTTTGGATTTCGAGACACTCCAGTGTTCAGGTATTAGACCAACTATGCCATTTGTCATTCTTTTACTTTTTTTCCCCAAATCTTTTACATTCTCCACAAAATTTCTTTTAAACACTATCTGCTTTTCCTTTTGCTTTCTACTTAACCATTTCTGGTCATTCTATTTATTATGCATTACAATTCAATTTTGAACTGATATTTTTCTTATTTTCTGATGTCATCCCAATCGTTGTTTGATTTTCTATTTTTAATTTATGACATCTTATGTATTATCTCATTTTCTAAATGCCTTTTATTTACTTTTGAGAAAGCATTTTTCAGGACATAATATACATAATGAAGAAGGCCTTTCATGCATTTGTTGTGGCTACTCTGTATTCCGTTTCTCCCTAAATTACTTTGTTACATGAAAATAATGTGATTTTTTTCTTCGTATTCATATAATTAGAAAAAATTATAGAAGTGCAATTCAAATTAGCTTTCCCAGGAACAGAGATAAGTGTGTCTTCCTAGATTTTTTTATGAAATTTTTTAAAGTACAAAATCTTTCTTCCTGGTATTTCCAGATGCTTCAATTCTACCTCTCTTAAACATGGGACTTTACTCTCATCACCTCTATTGCACCTATCATTTTCTTTCCTCATCTGACTAGTGAATATTCCTTTTCATATATACTCTTTACCTGAAGTGAAACATCTTTTACCTGACGTTGCCAAAATCTAGTCGTTTTCTATAAATGCCCATATAGGTTGAAAATTAGTTATCTGTAAGGGATTTTCCATTAGATATCTTGCGTTGTATTTCATTTCTGAATTATATTTGCCTATTTATCTGTTTTATTTCTATAATCATTTATATTTTAGCTACTTATATTTATTTTACATGGAAATTTCTTTGTTTTTATACTCCATATTTCAGTCATTTGAATTCAGAATTATTAATTTCCTCCCCAGTTTTAAATCAATATTCATACATATTTGGTGTTAGCAGTGGCAGTTCATATTCAGTGAATTTTTTAAAAAAAATGCTGCTGCTTTAGAGTCACAATGACATAGGTTCATTGTCATTCATATCAGGTCTGCAATATTACCACCATATGGTATATGCTTATCATCAGACACATACATCAGCATCCCCCAATGTAATAGTTCTATTTCCCATGGTCTCCAAGGATGTCCTTAATACTTGTCTCTCCTTCATTAAAAGTAATGTTTTATAAATAACTTCTAGAAAGAAAAAATTTGATATGGTTTACTGAATTTTAAAATTTAAGAATACATAAAAGACATTTCAGACATATTCTACCATGATCTTATTATGAAAGTGGGACACTTTTACATTATTAAGAATTACATTCTTCAAAACCATAAAAATGTAGGTTTCCTACAATTAACTCACATTCCAGGATTTCTGAAGTGTGCGCACAGCCTTCCTACAAACTGGGGACTTTCTGCGGCTCACTGAGTGGAGGGTCATTTGTGGAAGTCATTCCATTCTCTTCACAGCTGCGTCTATATGATCCACTGCAAACATTATATTCAATTGTGAAATACTGAAAGTTTTTGCCATGACAACAAGATAAATTTGCTCACTTTCATCACTGCTATGCAGCATTATACTGGAAGTTCTAGCCAGAGGAATTGGGCAAGAAAAACGGAACTGAAGAAGGAAGCTATTCTGATACACGGATGACATAATCTTTTAATAGATATTCCCAAAGAACCCACAAAAATACTACTGGAACAAATACAGACATTAAGCAAACTTGCATTGTATGAGATAATACACACAAATGTCAGTTCTGTTTATATAGTATGGTAAAAAAAAAAAAAGTCTAAGATGGATTTTTTTAAAAAAATCCATTCAGTTACCCTCTAATGAATAAAATATTTAGGAATGAATTTATTGAAAGTGTAAAGCACTTGAACAAGAGCAGTCATACCTGAATGAAACTGAAGAAGACTTAAACAAATGGCAAGACATCCATTGTTCATGGATGGTAAGACTAAATATTGTTCTAATACCAATACTACCCACAGGGAACTACAGGTTCAGTATTATAGTTATAAACATCCCAACTGACTTTTTTTTTTCTTTTTTACAGAAATGGAAAAACAGATGCTCCAATTTATATGGCATCAGCAAGTGGCTAGACGATGCAAAACAAACAACTTTCTCTATGGTGAGATTGGGATTGATTAATTTATAGAACAGGAGGAGGGCTTTGTTATGGATCTGGCTGCTTTAGATATGTAGGAATTTCTGGGATACTCTGAGGAATATTGGGGTTCACAGAAAAAGGGGTTCTAATTCTCCCTCTTAATGGCTGCCATCATTTTCCTGAAATTCTCATGGGAACTCAGAGGCAAAGATGTAAAATATCTCTGAGAACAGTACTGTGTCCTTCCTTTGGGGAATTTTCATGTAGGCTGGGTGCAGTCTTGGGTTCTCAGAAGGAAAGAGTGCCCTCTGGAAGAATAAATAACTCACCATGTCCCCTGCTCTATATACCCTAAATCATAGGATCTACATTGAGTTAAGCATGAACAAGGGTATGAGAATTTACTCAACATAGTGACCAGTAAAATTCACATGAAAAAGAGAAAGTCTCATTGACACATCTTACAGAATGGACACAATTTAGTTGAAGAAGGATTTGGGGAAGTTGTACATACCAGGCTGCTCAAAGAGTGGCTCAGGTCTTCAGTCAGGGAGACGAATGTTGACAACCTCTAGAGAAGTTCTCATATCGGTGACTGAACTTTTCAGCCCCAGAATTTCTATTTCAGTTGATTTTACATTTTTACCTCTTTACTGATATTCTCTGCTTACTGAGACACCATCCTCATATTCTCCTTTTATCATTGAGCATATTAAAAATCTGTAATGTATAACTCTGTTTTATAACTGAAGGATATTTTCCATTAATTGTCTTTTCTCTTGTGTGTGGGACATTCGTTCTTGGTACACTCCATGCCCATAAAACTGGATCTTTTGACTATTTTAAGGTGGCCAGTCTGAAAATCAGATTTTCCTGCATCCAGGGTTTGTTGTGACTGCTTGTTGTTTTTCTTCGTTTGGTCACTTCTTGGCACTAATTGTGTGAAGTCAGTACAATTTGTCATGGATAGTCACTAAAATCTCTTGTCCCGGTAGCTTACTGGCCAGACAGTAAATGGACAGAAATTTCCACATATGCCTAAAATCAACAATAAATTTAAAAGTCCTTGCAGATATGTGGTATGTATACACTGCAACATGGCTTCAACACTCAGTTTATGACTCCACAATTCCACATGTCCTGTTTGTACAAATCTTAATAGTAAACCAGAAATGAGTGCTTAGGTTGTTCTCAGGTCCTTTTTATAAATGCACCCAGTCCTTCTATATACATAGATTGTACATAACCAGGAATATATTGCAGTTTTTCAAGGATCTTATTAGCCAAAGCACCTCATTCCTCAGCCTTCCTCCGAAACATTCGTCTTAGTGTTTTGCTGCCCCAGTGTATTCCTGTGAGCCATGTGGCATCAACTAGCCTATTTGTCTTAAATGTTTTGGGTGAATACCTCTCGGGTAACCACCTGAGCACCCAGAGTTCCCTTAGGTGAAATATATGCAGGTCCTTGGAGAAGGACCTCCATGGATTTGCCATCCAAGTAAAACAGTCAACCAGAAGCCTCTCTGAAAAAGGTCCTTTCTGCTCCCTCTGGTATAGGTTATTGTAACAGAAATTGAGGCTGTTGTCTGCAAAGCCATACCAAGGTGGTGAGCAGAATGGGACCAGAGTAAAGGAAAATAACCCAAACCTCTCTGACAAGTTTCACCTGCTTTATTTATTTTTTCTCTTTCCCTTACCTGATTCAAAGTTCCCCTTCTTGCTGTATGATTTTGGTTAGATTCCAGAATTCATAACAATTTTATTCTGCTATTTTTGTCATTTTCTTTGTTGCTTTTGTGGATGGCTTGACTCCGGGACTCCCCAAATCCACTATTTTTGCTGTCGACATTCTGTTCCTTTATAACTAACCAACCCTTAAAATTTGTACATAGTGTGAAATACTTCCCCGATAAGCTATGATCTGAAATTCCAGATACATATTTTATTATTTCACTCTGCTTGGGGTTATTCTTTAAGCAGAAGCTTTGTAACATCCTAATGACTGTTTACCATCTTCCTTCTTCCTTTTCTCCCACAGTTATTCTCAAATTGCCTTTGCTTGCCACACATCTTGAACTAGTATGGGGATGGCAGGAATGGTGAGAGTGCCTCTATGGCTATTTTTTGTTTTTCCATATATATATTTTGGAAATATATATATATTTCTTTTAAAAAAATATATATATATACATATATTTTTTTAAAGAAGCTTTAGAATACAAAGATGGTACATCCAAGGGATTCTCATATGCCTCACTCCCTACCCCTCCGACACTTTCACACATTATCAACATCCTTCATTACTGTGTTACATTTGTTAAAATTGACAAACCCATGTTGAAGCACAGCTATTGACCATGGACTACATTTTACGATATAGTCTATATTCTGTCCTGCACAATTTTGTAGATCATGACAAAATATCCAATGGCCTGTATCTGTCATTGCAATGTCATGCAAGACAACTCCAATGTCCTGAAAATGCCCTCACATTACTCCTATTCATTCCTCTCTCATCCCTCAGAACCTCTTGTGGTCACTGTCTTTATATCAATGCTAAGAGTTCTTCCAGTACTAGAGTAATATTAAGTCTATTATGTCTACTTTAATAATGTCTACTTTAGTCCACTGTTCATGCCCCAATCTTGAGGATTTGGGGATGGTGATGCCCCCAAAATATACAAATTTTAAAAACAACAACAAAAAAAAAACACTATTAAAAAATTGATGGGGCTGAGGGATGGGGAGTGGGGCATATGGGAACCTCTTATGTTTTTTAGGGTAACATTTTATGTGATCTATTAACTTTAAAAAAGATAATTAAAAAAATAAAAATTGAAAAACTAATAATAATGTCTACATTAGTCCATTGTTCATGCCCCAATATTGAGGATTTGGGAATGGCAATGCCCACCCTACTTCTAACTGAGAGGTCGCTTAGATCCCATAGGGCAGATGGATGGAACTATCTTGCTTGCAATTGCAGGCACTCTCTGCTACTTGTAATGGGTGTTCTCAATCATCATCTCCCTGTTAGTTGTCCTGGGCTCATCCAAGGAACTGGAGTGTAGGTGTAGGAACTCTGCTGAAATTCAGAGCTGAAATGGCCCATGGATGGACCAATGATTTAAGTCTCTGGGACATATATTTAACAAGTATAGTGCTAATTAGAGGATCAAATAAAAGGGGCAGGATAGCCATGTGTAGACAACCCAATGAATGAGTATAACTATGTTACATTGGGGAGCATATATACCAAAATAAGGCAGGGAATGGAATTCCTGAGCTGTCTGCCCTCCTTATAGTATCTAGATGTCTCCAGAGCCCCCAGAAGCCCCACTATTTGAGGCACTGTTTACTGTGGCTGTCAAAGAGATCCTGGTAATACTTGCAAAAACATAACCTCAGGAATGGCCTCCCAACTCACTTTGAAATTTCTTGGTATAAAAACTCATTTGTATTTAATATTTCCCCCTTTTGGTCAAGCTGTTTTTCTAGACGCATTGCTAGTTGGTGCTTGGTAACAATCCCCTGGTGCCAGGGAGGCTCATCCCTGTGAGTCATGTCCCATGGAGAGGGGGAGTATTTATATCCTGAGTTTGTATTTATATCCTGAGTTTGGCTTAGGGAGAAGTCACATTTAAGCAATAAGGAGACTTTCAGGAGGTAACACAGGCAATATATCATACTAGGATAAGTTTCAATTTCACAAGGAAAGGCTCATAAGTACAGTCATTGATATCAAGGGTCTGGCTTGTAGCACTCTGGGATTCTTGCTGTTCTATTAGAGAATGTAGCAGAACTGCCCAGAATGGGAGTTCAATGTCCTTTTCATTATTGTGTGATTCGTGAATGGAACTGGCCCTTCCGTAGACAATTTATTGCATGAGTCCTTGGTCTGTTTCCTTCTATTCAGGATTGCACTCACTGTCCGTTCTCTGCTTCTGTCCACCCTGCTAATAATGGGTGAAGCCTTTCTCTTTTGTGAGACTGTGATGGTTTAAAATGTATCACATAGTGTGGTCTTTGGTTGCGATCTGGCTGACCTAGGTATGTAATTATTGGAGGGATTCCTTGAGGGAAATATGTGTTCACTGAGTATGGGCATGTAATTCTCCCACTTCACAGAAGGGCAAAATTCCCCCATATGTCTTGTTGGGACTCTCAGGGAAGGACAAAATCTATCTAGGAAAAGGACTGGCTGTCTCCCTTGGGGTTTAGGGATCAGGCTGCAAGCAGGCTGGAATTATCAACAGGATGAGGAGGACTGTGAAAGAACAAATAATCCATAGAGTCTCTTTATTCAGTGTACAATAAATCATAGGATCTGTAGTGAGTTCCTGAACTGAAAAAGGGTGTGGAAAGGCATTTAATATCTCTTGTGATCAGTAAAATTGATTTGAACTGCCAGATTTCAGAGCAATAGCTGCCTGAATCAACTCGATTTGGTGAGAAAGGGTCCAAGCAGGGAAGATACATACTCAGTGCTTGTGTACTCACTACCCACTCTCAGTCTAGACTCCTCAGGAAGGTGTGCAGATGGTAGTCAGGGAGATAATTGGGGCCTGCAGACTTTATACCTAAAACCAACAATCCCCAATGCAGCAGGTGACTTTTGCAGTGGATGGTCATCAACTGGTCATCTAGGGTTGGTCAATAGAAGGTGAATCTAATCCTTTGATGATCTGTTACATGGTAGTTGGTCTGGAATGCCTGCAGTTTAGAGACAGCTTGTGAGCCACACAGACCACTAGTCATTCAAGATAGTCACTTGACTCCCAGAAAGTCTCACAGCAGGAAAGAGAAACACTGATGATGCAGGGAAGGAAGGCCACAAGTTTGGAGTTTATCTAGACCATCAGTGGACTTCATGTAAGGGAAATAACACTGTCATTTAGGTCAGGGTTTGTAATGTAGTATCAGGAGATTGGGTCAGCATTTGGGCCCTCTTGTGGCTCAGGAATATCCTCGGGGGCTTTGATTCTCACCCCCAGTAACTTTGTGGCAGGAACGTTTTTTAAAGGGAGGGTCCTAATATGCCACGGCTCATCTGGCAAACCAACAAGTCAAAAAATTTGCAGAAAAGCAATTAGGAAATATTTTGAGATGAATGAAAACAAATATACTACAACCAAACTTTTGGGATGCAGCAAAGGCAGTACTGAGAGGGAAATTTATACCCCTAAATGATTATATTACAAAAGAAGAAAGAGGAAAAATCAAAGACCTAACTGCACACCGGGAGGAACTAGCAGAAGAACAGCAGACTAAATCCAAAACTAGCAGAAAGAAATTACAAACATGAGATAACAAATAATGAGATAAGAGTATAAAAAGCAAAAACAATAGAGAAGTATTGAGAAAACCAGATGTTGGTTCTTTGGAAAGATCAATAAAGTTGACAAACCTTTAGCTAGACAGACAAAGGAAGAAAGGGAGAGGATGCAAACAAATAACTTCAGAAATGAGCAGGGAACATTACTACTGATCCCACAGGAGTAAAAAAGATCTTGTTCTTCTTTGTCAAAGGTAGCCAAGGCAGTATACCAAAAATGCATCGGCTTTTTATAAAGGGAATTTTTTAGGGTAAAGGCTTATAGTTCTGAGGCTGCAAAAATGTCCAGACTGAGGCACCATCAGAGATGCTCTCTCATCAAAGATTGGCTGCTAGCAGAACCTGTAGCCCTGCCACATGGCAAGGCAAACTGGTGGCCTGTGTGTGCTGTCTCCTCCAGGCTGCATTCCCCTTGAGCTAGCTATGGGCAATGAAGCATATGGCAGGGCTAGTCTCTTCATCTTGGAGCTACATTCTGTGCTTAGCCTGTTGGGTATCACATTTCTTCAGCTAAGGCAGCTAGAGATCCTCAGGTCTGTCTCACATGGCAGCTTAAAAATGACACCTGTCTGTGTGTTTTGATTCACTCCTCAGTATATAGTATAATAGACACCAGCAAGAGGGTGGAGGCCCAGTCTGTGTCACCCCTCACTGATAAAGTCCAATCAAAGGATCACACACTCACAGGCATGTATTAGTTTAAGTACTTGATCTTCTGGGATTCACAAAAAACTTTAAACTGTTACATATCTTAACAACTACGAACAACTGTATGCCAACAATGTAGACACCTAGATAAACTAGAAACATTCCTAGAAACTCACAAGCAACCTATGTCAACAGAGCAGTTAAATGTAGAGATGAAATCAACATCAAAAACCTCCAAACAATCAGAGAGAGACTTGAAAAGATGACTCTCCAAAGAAGATATACATAGGGCCAGAAGGACCTTGAAAAGATGCTGAACACTCTTAGCCTTTAGGAAAATGCAAATTGAAACCACAATGAGGAAAGAGGATTTGGCTCAACTGATAGAGCTTCTGCCTACTATATAGGATGTTCAGGGTTCAAACTCAGGGCCTCCTGACCTGTGTGGTGAGTTGGCCCACACAGAGTGCCGACACGCTCAAGGAGTGCTGCGCCACGCAGGGTTGTCCCCCACATAGGGGAACCCCAAGCACAAGGTGTGCACCCCAAGAGGAGAGCTGCACCATGCGAAAAAAGCACAGCCTGCCCAGGAGTGGAACCACACACACAGAGAGCTGACACAGCAAGATGATGCAACAAAAAGACACAGATCCCAGTGCTGTTGACAAGAATGCGAGCGGACACAGGAGAACACAAAGTGAATGGACACAGAGAGTAGACAGTGGGGAGGGGGGAGGGGATGTGGAGAGGAATAAATAAAAAATAAACCTTAAAAAAAAAAAGGAAACCACAATGATACCTTTTCACATCCACTAAAACGGTTGCTAATTAAAAACAGAAAATAGCATGGGCTTCAAAATGGGCAGAAGTGTTGAATCATAGGCTATAAATTTCTATCATTTATAGATGAACTATTTCACATTAATTTAGATTGCCTTTAGCTACAAAGCCAAGGACTCTGTTTTTGTTTGCTTTCCTATTCCTCACCTTAGTCTTTCTTCTGCCAAGGAAGGCCAAATAGTGCAAGTCTACGCTCACTAACCAGTCAGCTCCATACATTGGAGCCTGTTGTCCTAATAAAGCAAATGTCCCTGAATAATGCATGAGCTGCTCCCCCAGTGTATTAATTGTTATTCTACATCCCACTAGAGCTCCTGGAAGACATGGTGAAGGAGGCTCCTATGTGACAGGGCGGATGAGGAAGCCCCATCTAATGCCGAGGTAGTCACGTTTTCCTTTAAGATAGAAATGTTCCTTTCTCAGATTTATTCTTTTTCAACTAAGCATAGATCTTAATATATGATGATGTACATTACAGATAATGGGTGCTGTTTGGGGGAAGGAATATTTGCAGAGGGATTTCTACTAATAGACCATTGATAAAAGAGGGCATTAAAAATGGCAACACCAGGTCATAACCCATATAGCTGGAGCCTTTTGTCTCAGCACCACTTTTCTTGCTTGGATCAAGACTTTTGTAATTCCTGCCAAAATGGATTTGAGAGAGAAAGCCCCCAGTTAAAGTGTGAGCCTTTCCCACAGGAGCCCACCATATGTATTCATGGGGTCTTTGATTTTATCACTGTGTCCCATTCATTTTTATAAAATCACAAAGATCTGAGAAAAAACAACACAGCATAGTATGATTCTCATTACTCACTTTCTGCAATTGCAGGTGAACTCAAGAAACAACAAAAAATGGTAGTTATTCTGGTTCATGCAACTGTTGTGGGAAAAGTCAAAATAAAATAGGGGGTTTCCTCCAAGCTTTAGGCTGTGGACCCAGCCTGATCCTAGTTTCACTGGGAAATGAGGGTTGGGGTGTGATGAAAGGCTTCCATTAGGGTGTTCTGTCCTTGTTTCTACAGTTCCAAGTAGCAGCTGTGTTCTCTTTAGGTGGTAGATGTTTTAGTGCACAGGGGCTAATGGGAGTTCACGTGTGAGTCTCTGGGGTCTGATTTTGAGTCTGCGTGCATTTAACCAGGTGATATGTACCATTTACAAAGGAAAATTGCTAGGGCCAACTTTCTCAACTTTCTCAAATAAACCCTATCACCACTGAACATATTATGTACATTTACTTCATCCAGCTGCACCTAGGGTGTGCTTTTTATCCCCACAACACAGGTGGAGAAACTGAGTTGCAAAAATGAACAACAGCCTGAGCTGTCTGCTCCTAAGGGGAAGGGCCTAAATGTGAACCTCAATTTTGGCCCCAATTCTGATGCTCTGAGCTACAGACCTGCCCTTTATACTCAGCCATGGGAGTTTCACAGGATTGGGGGTATGATGAAAGGTTTTTTGTTATGGTATTCTGTCCTTGTTTCTAAAGTCCCCAGTAGAAGCTGTGTTCCCTTTAGGTAACTGTAGGATTATCATGTGCAATTCCCTGAGGTGTTATGTCCCACTTACGCAGAGAACTGCCAGTGTCAACTTTCTCAAATACATTGCATGATTTAGCCATTGGATCATTAGACATCAGACAATGGAGTTCTAGCATCTCCCTATGTCTTGGAATTACCTGAGTCTACAGAGAAACCTAACTGCCCACCATTTTAAGATAGCCTCAGTAGTCACACAGCCTAGGGCAGCAGGTTGTGCAGATTATCACAGACTTTGGTATAGCTATTAGTGTCAAAAACACACAGAAAGCCCACATGCTTCTGATCGCCCCAAAATTCTCTGTTGTGATAATGACTTGGTCAACCCTGCCAGGGTTGAGGTGTCAGCTCAGCAGCTCGCTCAAAGCAGATAGACATTGGAAGACAATTTACTGCATTTGATATCATCACCATAATGGACCCTATAGATGCTCAAGTTCTATGAGTCCTTGGTAAAATAGAACCCAAAGACACTTGGCATTCAAAACATTCTGAACCTGGTGTTCAACACCCTTGCTGAAATGCTCTTGGAGATCTGGCTTAGAGGTAGTCAACACTAAATCCATGTGTCCCTCCATAATGACTGTCACAGTGTTGAAAGGGCAATGATGGAGAGGCTCTAATGCAATGAATACACACACGTGGCATAGAAAAGGAAGACTGGAAGGAAAATTCTATGATTGATAAGTAATGATTATTAAATGATCTCAGGATATTCAAATCTACAATTACCTTTACAACAAAGCACTAGTGAATAGATGCAATAGAATGACTTGCCCAGGATTCAATGTAGTCCACTGAAAGGTAGCTCCTAATCAAGTGGAAATTCCTAAGAACATATAGTAAATTCTTTGTCAGTATATGTATATCCATGGAGGTTGAATTTGTCTGGAGATGTCCCATGATACTGTCAACTTAGGCTAAATATGGAATAATCAGGAGGCATTTTGGGACTATCAATGATAATAAGATATTTTAGTATTATTTATAGACTACGGTCAGTTGTTATAGATTGCCAATAAGGATTTTGATTCCTGCTTCTTCCCTGCTACACTCCTGGCCAACCAGCTTTCAGTACAGAAGATAGCCCCTACAGCTGGTCATAGTGGCTTGTTACACTACAAACTCTACACCCTTTAGTGTCTTGTCCAAGACTAGAACCCTGCCTGAGAAATTTACATGTAACACACCAATATACTGAGAATTACTCTGTATCCTCCTAGCTCCCCAGGAACAACTGAAGGTGGTGCTTCCAAGGACCGAGAGGAGGAGGAAGCCTCACCCAATGCCAAGGTGAGGATGCTATCCTTTGTCTAAGGGAGAGGTGTTGCTTTTTGTATTCTATCTTTTGCAACTGATTTCAGGTAAGGATGCCTGATAGTATGCGTTATAGATGGTATATACAGTTTTTTAGGAATGCAGAGTGTTTCATGGGAGTATGTTCCAACTGATCCATGATACAACAGGGTATCCAGAAATGGCAGGAGTAGATTATAAACTATGTTAAAAGTCCTTTTCCTCAGCTCCAATTTTTATTGCGTGGAATAAGAATTTGTAATCACATGCCAAAATGGACCTGAGAGATATTCTAGGAAAAGCTTGTGCCTTAATAGATATGTCCTGCTGTACTTTCTTATGGGGCTTTGCCTTCACCACTGTTTCCTATCTGCTTTTCTAATGGTATCAAGCAAACAAAAGTCCCGTTCAAACAGGGTATAGCATGATGTAATACTCATAGGTTTTTCTCTAATTGCAGGTGGCTGTAGGAATAAGTGAAATGGTACGTATCTAAAATTACTGACATCTGGGAACACATGGAAGATAAGATAACCAGGGTATTGTTAGAATGTTGGTCTGCAGGGATAGTGGCTCCAGTTATTGCAAGGAATGAGGATTGGAGGTGTGGCTAAAAAAAAAATGATTTTCAAAGGGAAGCATTATGGGGCATGCTCTAAAGTCCTGAAAGCAGCTGTGTTGCCTCTAGGTGGCACGGATTTGTGCGTAAAGGGGTTAGTGAGTGCCTATGAGTGAGCCTATGTGGTGTGATTGTGAATGTGTGACTGTGGGGATGTTAGTGTTTGCTTTCCCAAGAGATGTGTCCAACTCACCCTGTACAATGGCCACTGCAAACTTTCTCAAAAACCAAACCATTAATATTGCACATGTAGCATATATTCACTCGTAAAATCTTCACCACAAAATTCTGGTTATGTTTACTCTCCCCACTTCTTACATGCAGACTGAGAGGCACAGATTAATAACCTAAGATCTCGAGTTCCTAAGAGGTAGAGTCAAAATGTGAACACAGGCATGAGGCCCATATGCTGATACTCTGAATAACTCACTCTCACTTGGCTCACAGACATGGTTCATTAGTGGCCACGCAAAGGATTTCCATCATCCATGTATAGACATTTGCCCAGAGGGCTCCTAAACACTGATCTTATATATTAGGAAGCCTGAGGGTCACATAACCCAGGCTACCATTAGGGGCACTTTACGAGATACTTAGACATAGCTGTTTGTGTCAAAAGCAACAGAAGTCCTCATGTTTCTGCCAAGCTCACAGATTGTCAGATTGTGAGGCATCGGTAGGACAAGCCTGACAATCTTTGCCAGTGCTGGGTCACTGCTAAGTACCTGGCCCAACCAGATAATAATCAGGGACTTGTTTTCATCTATTTGATAACTTTATCACCTTGAGCCCTTCAAATGATCAAATCTAAGCTACACAATAACCAATAAGATTGTAAAGTCCCACTTAGTCATTAGCCTACTTTCCATCGCCCTTCTTGCAATTCTCTTGTAACGTTGGTATAGAGCCTCAGTGCTCAACCTGTGCCTCCCTCCTCGTGAACTGGCCCACTGTGGCTGGTTAGTGTGAGCATAGAGAGTCACATCACTCAACAAATGTGCATAAGTGATAAAGAAAAGGAAGATGGAGGGAAAATATTATGTAGTCACAATCGCTTATTTTGAAATGGTAGCGTATCAGTATTATCAAAACCACTGTAATTATCTTTATAAGAAAGGACTAATGATTCAATACAATAGAATACTTTGCCTAGAATTAAATCCAGTCCACCAATAAAAGTTCGCTTATTATAAAGAGAAAAATACTTCATAAGAGATGAGAATTCTAGCAGGAGCACATTGAATGTGTGGAATTTGAAATGATCTCGGAAAGTTCAACAGGACAGTGACAATTAGTCAAGCTTCAAAACGGTCAGGAGGAATGATGGAACTCTGTCAATGAATCATAGTGTCTGTTTTAGTGCCATTTATAGATTATTTCACGTTACATTGGGATGCCGTTACATACACAACCAAAGAAACTTATTTCTCATTTGTTTTCTGCTCCTGCTCTTTACAGTCCTTCCACCCAGGAGGTTGGTCCAGCAACTGATCATTCCAGGCTTATTGTCCATCTATCCCCTTGCTCTCTTGGCTGTTACCACATCAGGTGCAGCTCTCTTAATAACCAATGAGGAGCATCCCAATGTACTGACAGTGACTCTATCCTTCTAGCTCCCCCTGAGGACCTGGTGGAGGAGATTCCTAGGGATAGGTCAGAGGAGGAGGTCCCATCTAATTCCAAGGTAAGGTTGCCTTTCTTTGTCTGAGCTAAAATTGTCACTTTATTATTTTTCAAATGAGTTCAGATATGAAAATCTGACCATGTAATTATAGATGATGTATGATTCCTTTGTTTGGGGGAGGCTTCAATGGGAACCTATAATTAACTGACCCTGGATTCAAGAGGGTGGCAGCAACCAGGTACACAGTACAGTGACTTTTCCTCACTGGCAGATTTTCCTCCTAGGATTAAAAATATTTTATCACCCAACCTAAATTCTCGACCTAAATATACTTGAGAGAAGCATCGTTCAGGAAAAGCTTGTGCCATTGCACACATCTGTTGCAATTATTTATGGAGACTCACTTGACCCGATTCTCATTTGCTTTTCTAAAGGTACGCAGAGAACAAAAGCCGGTGCAAACACTATACAGCATGGTCGAGCCCTCAGAGTACTGTGGGTTTTTGCTTGTTTTTTGCCTAATTGTAGGTGGCCTCAGGAACAAGAAAAAATGGTATGTATTGTGGAATCGCTCACTTATTGAGAATGAAGCTAAGGTTAAATAAAACCCAGGCTTTTGTGGTTCCTGTGGTGTGGGAACCCTGAAATCACTTTCCGGATGGGAATGAGTTATGGGGACTGTTTATGTTCTGGGTAAAGAAAAATGGGCATGTTCTACAGTCCTTGTAAACAGCTGTGTTCCCTTTAGGTGGTGTGGGTTTGCATGTGGCAGTTGAGTGGGAATTGCACTTAAGAATAGGTTGTGATTGTGAAGGTTAGGTGAGGGTGAGTGTGTTTCCCTGTGAGGTATTTCCCAACTATGCAGGACAATTATTGTCAACTTTCTCAAATGTATCCCTTCATGACTGCACACTTTACATATACTGATTCAATCAATCCACAGAACGACAGTACCACGGCTTTGTTTAATATTTCCCCACACCTTGGGTGGAAAAACTGTGGTGCAGAGATGAATAGCCTAGGATTTCAAGCTCCTACGTATAGGAGCCTCTTTGTGAAATCAGGCATGCAGCCCCAATGCTGGTGATGCCCCAAGCCACTATCTTCATTCACTGCTCAGTCATGGCGTCAGTGTACACCATGCAAGGGAGGCTGAACCTCCATTTGTATTCCTGGAAGTATCCAACCTGCAGAGACCCCAATCCTTACTCCTCATTGTAAGTAGTCTCAGTGGTGTCATGAGACCAAAGAGGTGACAGATGCCTTTACCCACTACGGCCTCGACACAATACCACACAGAGAAAGCCCCCATTCTTGTGGTCAGTTCAGAGATTCTGAGAGGCATTTACTGTAGTAAATCCTCCAACCTGGCCCCAACCAGATAAGTATCAGGGTTATGTTTTAGTGTATTTGATAACATCATCAACATGAGCTTTAGAAATGTTCAAATCCTGTAGCTCCACAACCAAGGGACAGTGACAATAAGAACTCAAGTTACCACTTCATGACCAGCCTGGTGCACATGATGTGGGCTATGGGTGGAAGGCTCTTTGTCTCTTCAGAGATAACCTAAACTATCTGTGACTTGTGGGTGTGGGATGATAAAAGGCTGCAGTCCTGCCCTGGGTGAGCAGGAAACAGTTTAACAATGCAAGGTCTATAAACTTAAGTATTCAGGGGAAATGCAAACCAAATATGCTAAAAGTTATGGAATGCCTGAGGTCCATGCTAAAAGCTTACCTAAGATGTGGAAATATATGCTAATTCAAGCCTATTGAGAACTGAAACAAAAGGACCATTTGGCCTTTCCTCTCTGTATAAAAGGGACTAAAAATCTTGTTCAGGGCTCGGATTGAAACAGAAAGTTCCCGAGTCCGGCTGGCCCTCAATAAACCATTTTTCCTTCTCAAACTCATTCCTGAGTCCTGGCCTCTCTATACTCAAATAATTGAACTTCTCTCAAATTCTGCAACACACATAGTCCTTATTTCAAGTCTTACAGCGGAGTTAGAGTCTAAATGCTAACCCCCACACTTGCCCTTAGCCATGGGGAGTGTAAACATGGACAACAAACACAGCCAATGAACACACACACGGGGTATAGAAAAGGAAGACTGGAAGAAAAAATATTACATGATATACAACTGTCAATTTTAAATGGTAGTATTTTAGTAGTTTCCAACCTTGTTTAATTGATTATATTTGTGACAAATGATTAGTGAATAACTACAATAGAATGTTCTCTCTAGAATTGAATCCAGTCCCACAACAAAAGGTTATGAATAAAAATGTCTTTAAAACAATTATTCTATTGTTACATTTTGGGAAGAAAATACATTGTTGGCATTCAATCAAGTGCGAAATCCTATACAACAGCTAATAAACGCAGTGTAGTATAGGTGGAACTATGGAGGCTAAAATGGTTTTTGAACATGTCAAGGTAGTGGCATTTGAGTTTGGCTTCAAAACGGCAGGAGGAGTAATGGATTGCACAAGACATGGGGCAGCTTAATAGTGAACCCTGTGGTGGATGACAGATTTTTGTTAACAGTACGAACATGCGAACATTCTTAATGTGAATTACAGCAAATGTTTA